>NC_064641.1:802787788-803067788 GCF_023864345.2 Schistocerca serialis cubense
GGGAAGAGGAGAGAGGGGGGGAAGGGAGAGAGGGGGGGGAAAGGGAGAGAGGGGGGGAAGGGAGAGGGGGGGGGGGAAGGGAGAGAGGGGGGGGAAGGGAGAGAGGGGGGGAAGGGAGGAGGGGGGGAAGGGAGAGAGGGGGGAAGGGAGAGAGGGGGGAAGGGAGAGAGGGGGGGAAGGGGAGGAGGGGGGAAGGAGAGAGGGGGAGGGGGAAGGGAGAGGGAGGGGGGGAAGGGAGAGGGGGAGGGGAAGGGGAGAGGGGGGGAAGGGAGAGGGGGGGGAGGAGAGGGGGGGAAGGGAGAGGGAGAGAGAGGGGGGAGAGAGAGGGGGGAGAGAGAGGGGAGGGGGGAGAGAGAAGCCATGAGACTGTATCACGCAAAGAATCCTAATAGCCAGGTGCCGTGGCACACATTATTCACCGCCCTGCATTGTGCCGTTTGTGAAACCAGCTCTTTCCATGTGCACAAGCCAGATGGTGGTCGCCAACGAACAACGCAGACAGTTGCGGCGGAAGACAGCGTTCTCAAAAGCGTGCAGCATACACCGGCAACAAGTACCCTGAGTGTATCCTGCACTACTAATATCCCCAACCCTCCATCTGGCACATAATACTTTAAGGACTGCATCCGCAGGCAGGACGCATCTGTAGGTAACCTTTTCCAGCCACTGGATTGATTGTTGAGGATCAGTTGCTTGGCCACTATGCTCACCCAATCTGTCACCAATCAATTTTTTCCTGTGGGGGTATTTGAAGGACCTTGCATATGGCACACCTTTTACATCTTCGGACAACATACAGGGCACGATTGCTGTGGCAGCAGGATGTCTTCAAGACACATCAGCTATTTTGAAAGGGTCAGACGTTCAATACAGCATCCATGTAAGTGTGTTTCAATGCATTTGGACAAAACTTTGCAGTGGGCGCCAATTTGTAGCATGACTAAATAAATAACTGCAACACCATCTAGTAGCCTTGAATGACCTTTGCAACCACTGGTTCCTATCAATACTGACCCTTGTTGTATGTCCGATGTCTCGTGTCAGTTTGTAAATGCCTTTTTATAACCCTGAATACAAAGGGATGTACAGGACGTCAATGCAGAGGCGATGTCATTATTTCTGACAAGCACGACATATAGTGAAGGCAGATACATCACACACTTCAACAAATAGTTGATCAAGAGCAGCAGGAAGTGCCTGATCATAACTCAGATCTTCATCGGTGACCCTCAATCCAAAGTCAATTGGCAAGCAGCATGATTTTATATTGTGCATATAAGTTTAATGGCAGTGATGCAGAAAACATAAATGAAGAAACATTCAGCTTGGTATTTGTGTCAGAAATACACTTTTTACTGGCAGCACTACATTCATCTCAAGTGTCCTCTGTGTGTCCTGAACTACTGAAGGGGGGGAGGGGAATACACTTTACTGGCGACGTTATCTAATATCAGCACAAAATTTAGCTTTGTTCCTGACTGTCATCAGAAGTGGCCAAGTAGTTTCCATGGAATATATTATTCTTTAGTTATACACAGATACTGTTGTTATGTGACATTTACTTACTCTATGTGATTAGTCCGTAAAGATATTTCGAGATCCCTGAGAACCTGCGTAGATGTAGCATCGCCAACCATCTTTCTTTTCTAGAAGAGAATAAACAGATTTTCAAGACTAAAACCATGTATATCCCCACTTTACTGAAAGAATAAATATCAAGACAATAATAACAAAACAATTTATTTTTTACCAGATATATAACCCTCTCTATAATAAATTACAAATGAAGAAATATACATAACGTACTAATTTTTTATATATTTCAGCATTTTACTTACACGACTGCTGCGGGATGCCTTCGGATCCAGGTATGTGCGTAACTTGTTGAGGTAGTGTGCAGGTGGATCTTTTGCGTGCACTCTTTCCTGAAACAAAAAGATGTTGTAATTACTGTGATTGTTCTCTGATTACTTTGCTTTGACAATACATCCTTGAGTTTCAAATGACAAATAATGCTGATTCCAATTCACAGTCTCAAACAACAGCTGTCTGAGTGATTAGTTGAACTAATGGGGCTGATGAAATCAACATAGAAAAGATGAGGGTAAAGGAGGGCCTAGGCAATTGTGGAGGAAAATTAGCAGGGAAAGACACCAGCAACATGAGGTGCCAGAGAAGGCTTCACCAAATGCAATCAATGGTGATCACATTTTGTGCACTGGTATTCAGGAATGTGGGGAAAGGGGTAGGAAACAGCCAAAGAAGGCTCATGAAGGTGTGTGGAAACGGAGAACGGAAAATAAATTTTAATATCCCATAGACCATGAGGTCACTAGAGATGTAGCACTAGCTCAGATTAGGCAAGGATGGGGAAGGAAATCTGCTAGGCCCTTTGGAAGGGACCTACCTGAAATTTTAGGTATGTGATTTAGGAAAATCTTTGAAAACCTAAACCTGTATGACCAGATGGGGATCTGACCCGCTGTCCTCCTGAATGCAAGTCCAGTGTGCTGACCACTATCCCACTGTAGTCTGACAAGGTCTGTGGATGGAGGATCTTAACACTATAAACCTTTGTAGGGATAGGTGGCAGCAAGAACAATTAAGCTCATGAGGTCGAGGATCAATTTTGTGGGAACAGGTATGGAGATACGCACATGGCAATATTATTGGTGATAAAACCAGGCTTTGGACGAGTTTTTCCCATGTGAAGTGTCCAGAGGGGTAGCAGCTGCATGTATTGGCAGGGGGGAGTGGGGGAATGACGGGGTGAACATGAGGATGAGGGGGGGGGGGGGGGGGGAGAGATGAGACAACATGCTCCAGCACTGGACAGTCAAACTGGTCCCTGGCCACGGTTTAGTTGCAGTAATCACATACAGCTGATGGTGTTACCACAAATAAAAGCCATACTGCAGTTGCTGTTGATCTCTCTCCAAGTCGTTGCGCACCTCCCTCCCCCCATAGTTTGAAAAGGGCAGTTCAATCAGGGCCCAGGATGAGGGACACCTATTTGTAGTGAGGACGAGGGCAGATCTTCGTTTACCATATCAGATCTTTCTGCCCTCATCCTCATTATGAGGCAAGTCTCTCTCTCTCTCTCTCTCTCTCTCTCTCTCTCACATATATATATATATATATATATATATATATATATATCTGATCTGCTCTTCCTATTAATCTTCGACAACTTGCTCCTCTCTTCCCGCCCCTGGAGGAGCCATTAGTTCCGAAAGCTAGAAAGTATACGACTTTTACTGTTATTTACATCAATCAGTAGTACTAACTTTCCGCATCCTTAAGTTAAGACACTTGCCAGTAATTGTGACACGCTTTCTCTGGTGAAATTTTCCTTTGCAATTAATATCAAACCAGACAACATAGAGAACTTTTTTTCATTCTCATATCCCAAGTGCTGTAGTCTCTCAGTCATGCCAGAATACAAATTCATCATCCAAAATCCACGGAATATGCAAGTTACACAATTTTCTACGATAGTAAAATACCGAGATCCATGTAAGTGCACCCTGACTCTTGTGTGGCAGTTCCCACGGTTGCTGAATTTGTGATAAAACTCACAGATCAGTGGTACATAACTGCCATTACGCTGAAGTGGCATTTATGTTGCAGAGAGAAACAGTGATGCTGTATAGTAATACAGCATCAGGGCAGAACGTGTGTAACTCTGAAATCTGCCCAAACCGTGTAAGTATTTCAGTCCCGACTCATTTAAAGCACTTTTATATGCTAATTTCTTATACAATGCGGAACGTGCACTCCCTACCAACAAGTCTTCAACCCAGTGACTAATTTCAGTTGATAGCCCATAGGACTGTACTTTCTATATAATAAGCATGGATGTGACACTGAATCCAATGCTTTTCAGAAATCGAAAAATACTGCAGTTTTCTGAGTGCCTTGATCCATAGCTTTCAGGATGTAACGAGAGGAAACCACGAGTTGGATTTCGCATGACCAATCTTTTAGGAATCCGTGTCCAGCCTCGACACCGAGTCTAGCGTCAACAATCTCGCATGCAGCTTCAACTTCTATCTCCATGCGTTTGGCAGTGTTGTTGACTGCGAGAAATCGTACAAAGTTTACGGGAATAAATCGAGTGCGCTACCGTCATTATTGTGGATCGCAGTCACGCAGAGCCGCCTGCCTCCGTTGATAACGGCAGGGTGAAACAATGCCCCATACAATCGTGCCGAACGCGGTGAAGGACAGCAGGAAACCTCTGCTTCCCAGCTTCCCTCCCCTCCCAGGGGATGCACCGTTGGGGGCCTAGCGCAGCGACTGGTGCTGGCCGAGCGCTTCCGGGAAGCTGTCTGCGTCCCCGGAACAGTAGAGGGGAGTTGCTGCGGGCAGTGGCCGTGCTATTCCTGTCCGTGACACTGCACTATGCGTCACGCAGCGCACAAGCTGCACGCACACACGTCACGTGTCAATCCTGCGCCGCGCTACCGCCCCCACCAAAAGAAAAACATCTCTGGGCCAGTACTAGTGTCATATTCCAATGGTTGCCACGGAAACCTCTTCCCCTGACTACAGCAACGCGAAAATAAATACCTGTGCATTACTGCAACGGATACGCACGGAAGATGTTAACGCATATCTTACTTCCGATACACTCACGTGGTGGGGGCTGCCACAGGAGGAATGATCAGTTTTCAGGGACATGACAGAAACTACTATTCGAAGCACGAAAGCCTAATATAATAAACATGGGTTCTAAAATACATACCTGAAGTGAAACAAATCTCTTCTCTAGTAAGCTTTTTGCTTTCAGTAAGCTCTTTGTTTTCCGTATTTTTAAGAAGTGGTAGTATGGATGAAAACAAGGAAAAAATGTCTATTACATAAGGATTCTAAAGTGCATATCTTGGCCTGATCCTCCCGTGAAACACATCTTTTCTACTGAAGAACTGCTCATGGCTCTTAAGGTACGGTAGGCATTTTAGAGCCCATGTTTACTAGAACTTTTTGCTTCGAATGATCGTTGCTGTCATGTCCCGGAATACTGACCATTCTTCTTGGGTTCTAAATTTGTGAATATCGAAAAAAATAAGCATGTCCTGAGCAGATTTTCAACTTACAATAATGTATCTGAAAATAATAGATAAAAAATTCGTAATCACTTTTCTTGACTTCCGTGAAGGTTATGACTCTGTCGAAAGGAAGTCACTGTTGAAATTCTCAACGAACTGGGTGTATGCAGTAAAACCGCTGCTCTAATTAAACGAACACCCATTCTAATGGGAAATTTAGAGCTAAAATTTCTAGAAGTTCTGAGATTAAAACTTGAGCGAGGCAGTGAGGTGGTTTCTCCCTACAGCTCTTAAATAGTATTCTAGAAAAAGTCGTAAGGGAATGGAGAATGTCATCAGGGCAAAGCCACATCAATGAGGGAGTTGGATTAGGTTACAAAAGGGGCCACTTACAAAGAGACTGTTTGCAAACTACCTAGCTCTAACAAAGAACAGGCTGAAAAAACACGCTTCCAGATCTGGTTTCGGAAAACCATATGTATGCAAACATTAAGACGGTTCCCAAGTTAATGAAAACTGTTAGTTTTCTCAATTTTTCCATATTCACATGGAAGTATATTTTCGGAAAAAGATGTCATTACAGCAAGAGTTGAGAAGATGAAAAGCATGTATACAATAAAAATTCCCTCGGTGCTCAACTTAAACACTACTCAACAGCAATTCGTCCAGAAGTATTTTATGTGGTGGAATATAGCTCTGAACAAAATGACGATGGAAGCATTGGAAAACACAAAAATACTACGGAAAATTTTGGGGCAGTTAAAGAGTAAACAAAATACACAAGACGCCTTTATACATTCTAGACAGGATTAGAAAAGAGGAAGAGCGTTCTATTGTCACATCCGAAGGATGAATGATAAAAAGATTGCTCACTTATTTTGGTAAATTAAAAATGGGTAAAACATGGGACAAAGAAATTGGGAGGGACATGGTTGAAACCCAAATTATTATTGTCGTCGTCGTCGTCGTCGTCGTCGTCGTCGTCTTGTTGCTACTCTATCCCATGCAAGCCTCTACATCTCCGAGTAACTACTGCAACCTACACCATCCCATATCTGCTTACTGTAATTATCTCTTGATCTTCCTCCACAATTTTTACCCCTCCCTCACTTCCCTTTAATATTAAAATGGCGATGCTTGTTTCAAATTCGTCCTATCAACCGATCCCTTCTTTTCGTCAACTTGTGCCACAAATTTGTCTCCCCCAATTCATTCAGTACCTCATTAGTTACGTGATCTGTAGCACCGCAGTTCAAGAGTTTATTATCTTCCTGTCTAAACACTTACGTATCGTCTGCTGCGTTGAAGAAAAACTGGATATTATGTAGACGTGTTGAAAGGTCGCATATACGTATCCGTCAAATTTGTCCAGACGTTCGAGAAAGAATTCATTACCAGAAAGAGCACATGGACTTCCGAAGAAATTTATCCAAGATGGCAAGATTCTAAAATGAATTTTTTATATAACTTGATTTGATGAAGTTGTACACGTAACATGGCCTAAGAGCTAACCCGTGTATTGACCAGTGCATTGAACTTCTTATATCTTACCGAAACCAAATTCCGATTGGCCGACAATGCTGACTTCACAACCTAGAGCTGAACGAGTATGGTCCTGTCTACTCAACTGGCACGTTCTCGTACAGTTGTTTCAACTGGTATGCAGACTTCTAGCTCTGTGACTGCATGTACAGCTGTGTTGCACACCATAGAATTTGCAGTTTTCCTACCTCGAAATTTCACCCTCTTCTTCTCTTTTGTTTCCAACTGTTTTACTTGATTCACACTTTGAGTACAGGCGGCACACACAAGCCCCCGCAGGTCTTGTTTGCAAAAGGAGAAGAGATAACTACGGTTATGATTAACCTGTGCAGCAAAGGACAAGGGGATTTGTTTGCGGGAACTGGGGAAAGATGTCTGTCAGGTATACAATTAAAATTTGTGGTAAGTTCCTATGGGACCAAACTGCTGAGGTCATCGATCCCTTGGGTTATATAATACGAATAGGGCCAGTGACACACACACACACACACACACACACAGGCGCCCACACACACACACACACACACACACACACACACAGGCGCACACACACACACACACACACACACACACACACACACACACACACACACACAGGCGCCCACAGAGACAGACACACACACACACACACACACACACACACACACACACACACACACACACACAGGCGCCCACAGAGACAGACAGACACACACACACACACACACACACAGGCGCCCACAGAGACAGACAGACACACACACACACACACACACAGGCGCCCACAGAGACAGACAGACACACACACACACACACACACACACAGGCGCCCACACACACACACACACACACACACACACACACACACACACACACACACACACACACACACAGGCGCCCACAGAGACAGACACACACACACACACACACACACACACACACACAGGCGCCCACAGAGACAGACACACACACACACACACACACACACACACACACACACACAGGCGCCCACAGAGACAGACACACACACAGACACACACACACACACACACACACACAGGCGCCCACAGAGACAGACAGACACACACACACACACACACACACACAGGCGCCCACAGAGACAGACAGACACACACACACACACACACACACACACACACACACACACACACAGGCGCCCACAGAGACAGACACACACACACACACACACACACACACACACACACACACACACACACACACACAGGCGCCCACAGAGACACACACACACACACACACACACACACACACACACACACACACACACACACAGGCGCCCACAGACACACACACACACACACACACACACACACACACACACACACACACACACACACACAGGCGCCCACAGAGAGACACACACACACACACAGGCGCCCACAGAGAGACACACACACACACAGGCGCCCACAGAGAGACACACACACACACACAGGCGCCCACAGAGAGACACACACACACACAGGCGCCCACAGAGAGACACACACACACACAGAGACGCCCACAGAGAGACACACACACACACAGACGCCCACAGAGAGACACACACACACACAGACGCCCACAGAGAGACACACACACACAGACGCCCACAGAGAGACACACACACACAGACGCCCACAGAGAGACACACACACACAGACGCCCACAGAGAGAGACACACACACACAGACGCCCACAGAGAGAGACACACACACACAGACGCCCACAGAGAGACACACACACAGACGCCCACAGAGAGACACACACACACAGACGCCCACAGAGAGACACACACACACAGACGCCCACAGAGAGACACACACACACAGACGCCCACAGAGAGACACACACACACAGACGCCCACAGAGAGACACACACACACAGACGCCCACAGAGACACACACACACAGACGCCCACAGAGACACACACACACAGACGCCCACAGAGAGACACACACACAGACGCCCACAGAGAGACACACACACAGACGCCCACAGAGAGACACACACACAGACGCCCACAGAGAGACACACACACAGACGCCCACAGAGAGACACACACACAGACGCCCACAGAGAGACACACACACAGACGCCCACAGAGAGACACACACACAGACGCCCACAGAGAGACACACACACAGACGCCCACAGAGAGACACACACACAGACGCCCACAGAGACACACACACAGACGCCCACAGAGACACACACACAGACGCCCACAGAGAGACACAGACGCCCACAGAGAGACACAGACGCCCACAGAGAGACACAGACGCCCACAGAGAGACACAGACGCCCACAGAGAGACACAGACGCCCACAGAGAGACACAGACGCCCAAGGGAGAACTCGAACCTCCGACGTGTGGAGTCGCGCAAACCGTGACAAGGCACCAACCGCGCGGCAGGAAATATTTGCGCAGCGTTGACGAGGGAGGAGGTGGGTGCCCTGGGTATATGCTAGGGATTCAACGCGTCAGGATGCCGGATCCGCCCTTTCCCGCAACTCGTTAAGTTCAGTTATGAGAACGTGATAGAGGAGGGATTCATGACACTATTTCTGCACGGCTCTGTGAAGGGCTATATCCTCCTCGAGTACTAGACACAGGCGAAACTGCTGACGCACCAAGGAAACCATAGAGTTTCTCCTGAAAGAAGCGCAAAGCTATCTTAAAACAGCTGACGCTGAGGCCACAATATTTTCCGTAGCGTTCAGTATGTTAAATATGGAATTCAGCACAATCACAGACAAATAATTCTAGATATGTTGGAAACTCTGCAATGAACTAAAACTCCGAAACCCAAATTCCAAGAGGGGCAAGTGTTTCACTCTGCCTTCCTCAGCACATTTAAAAATTCTCTCAAAAATTTTGGCATGCAAACATATTCGTGCTTTTTTATGTTGAGCGAGAAGAAGACAGTGGCAATGGGAAAGACAGAAAAGTACTAAATACTGGAAGATAGTAGATGTGGTACAGAAAGAGTACAGGAGACAATGACAGTGTGAAAGAAAGACAGGTACACAGAGGCCGTGGAACGTAGTAGACAGTGACAGAACAGTGCTAGGAAAAGAGTGCATAAGACAGTGTCAGCGCGAGAGGAATGAAGAAAGGGAGAAAGTGAAAGTGGGTGAGAAGTTGTGATAATGAGAGTGCGTGACAACGACAACGAGTAAGGGAGAGATACTGACAGTGAGCAGGAATGAATGAAATAGTAGCAGTAAGAGGGAGCAAGAGCGAGACAAGCGACAATGAGAGGAGACTGTTGTAGTAGGACAGGGCGAAGGAGGCGGTGGCAGAGTCAGGAGAGAGAGAGAGAGAGAGAGAGAGAGAGAGAGAGAGAGAGAGATTATGCCAGTGAGTTGGGGTGAAACGAGTGAGTGAGTGACAATGGGCAAATGGGAGTGGGTGGATGGGTATCAGCGACTTACGGCGATGGACTAGTGGATGTGAGCGAGTTACAGTTAGGGAGGATTGTGTGAGAAAAGGTGAGCTGCACGTTACAAACAGAGCGAATATGTTCGCATGCCGAAGTTTTTGGGACAATTTTTAAACGTGCTGAGGAAGGTAGAATGAGGCAGCTGGTACCCCACTTTTCAGTTAGTGTTTTAAACAGGGGCATATTTCCCTTTTTTGTGCTCCGATAGCAGCATTTTTCTGCTCGTTTTAACGTGGTTGTATTTGAATGGAGGTGCAGGTTGCGGTTGATAAAGTGACGTTAGGGAGATGAGCGGTGCAGAGAAAGAAGGATGTCCGATGAACGGAGAGCTGCTTCATCATTCATTCATCCCCCCTCTCACTCACACACACACACACACACACACACACACACACACACACAAAGAGGGAGAGGGGGAGAGGGGGGGGAGAGAGGGAGAGAGAGAGAGAGAGAGAGAGAGAGAGAGAGAGAGAGAGAGCAAACCAAATATAAAAAAGGCTGTTCCACATAAGCAGTACCTATAACTGTTTCAGTAGTTCATGGATCAATAAAACACCTACAAAAACAATGGTTTATATTTCATCATTTTAAAAACTGAAGGTTCAAGAAAAATTCTTTTTCATTCTGAAGTTCAGTCAAGGACTCAAGTTGGTGACAGTGGGGCGAACGGCGTCAGGAGCGGAGAGGGGTTGGTTACTAAATAGTTCCTGATTGCACTCCAGAGTAATTGTCTCAGAAAGATTGGCATTCCAATGCCTGGTGCAGCAGCCTTCTACAGGTACACAAACGATGATCTCGGGGAGCCCGCCGTCAGGATTCCGAGCACGATTTGACTGATTATTCCTTTTTTTCTTTTTTGCGATGTGTACAAAAATTGGATTGCTTTTGGACGCCAATTGTATTAGAGTTGGACTGCGGTCGCCACTGTGTCCTTCGGACCGTTGTCCACGGCAAGCAATGGTATTTCCGTCCGTCGGTGCACACACGGGTCGCCTTGGAACGGACGCACTTGAAATATGCGACTCGCAGAGCGTTCTTGGACAGTTAAGAGTAACTGACGAAAGATTTTGCAGCAGGCATTGCATGACAGATTTCTTTTCCTTTATGGTATTCGAGAATTCTACCACAGTAACTGAATTTGAACGATTTATTGCGGCAATAGACTCCGACATTTTACAAAAAAAAAAAAAAGTTTCAGCACATTTGCGCCATTGCCAGTGTCATTTTGCAGCAACTTACTGTGGAGTGTTGTGTGTTTTTAGACATCAACAAAAAAAAGGCATAAACATGTTTGGCTATATCGCATGTTTTGTTCATTACTTTCACCGCTAGTCGGTTAGATTTTTTTATATGGTTTTATAGGAGAAAGCATGGGCGTACAGCCTCCAAAAGAAACATGCCCAATGAAGCGCTGGGCTGTTCAGACGTCTACTTATGTCGAGGAAAGCCGTAATTCGCCTGCCATCTACCACAACATTATTTTATGAAGGTAATCAAATACTTAACAAAAAACATTTCCAGTGTAATTTGTTACGCGAAAATTTTTTGGGAGAACTTTCTATTATTTTCCGGTGTTATCATACGTGCAGGTAATTCTCCTTAAGACTCAATACCACTAATAAAACTAGACAAGAGCAGTGGTTGTTTTAAGTCTGTAAGTCCGTTATGAACTAGCTTCAAAATCACAATGTTATTCACGTAGTTTGTGTGTGGTTAAACTTCATATATGATTTTTTTTAAGGTCTGGCGACTCAATTGAAGCTAATAACTTAATATCACAGTTATGCCTATATAAAGTTAACTGGTTGCAGCTTTATAGTGTTTATCAGATATATTCGTAGAGGGAGACCAAGAGAAGAATACACTAAGCAGATTCAGAAGGATGTAGGTTGCAGTAGGTACTGGGAGAGGATGAAGCTTGCACAGGATAGAATAGCATTGAGAGCTGAATGAAAGCAGTCTCAGGACTGAAGACAACAATAACAACAACAACAACAACAACAACAATAACGAGGGACATAAAACAGTCGTATTACCGGAGTTGTGAAAATTGTACGATTAAAGACACTACAGGCCATTAAAATTGCAACACCAAGAAGAACTGCAGATCATAAACGGGTATTCATTGGACAAATATATTATACTAGAACTGACATGTGATTACATTTTTACACAATTTGGGAACATAGATCCCGAGAAACCAGTACCCAGAAAAACCACCTCTGGCTGTAATAATGGCCTTGATACGCCTGGGCATTGAGTCGAACAGAGCTTGGATGGCGTGTACAGGTGCAGCTGCCCATGCAGCTTCAACACAATACCACAGTTCATCAAGAATAGTGACTGGCGTATTGTGACGAGCCAGTTGCTCGGCCACCATTGACCAGACGTTTTCAGTTGGTGAGAGATCTGGAGAATGTGCTGCCCAGGGCAGCAGTCGAACATTTTCTGTATCCAGAAAGGCCCGTACAGGACCTACAACACGCACTCGTGCATTATCCTGCTGAAATGTAGGTTTTCGCAGGGATCGAATGAAGGCTAGAGCCACGGGTCGTAACACATCTGAAATGTAACGTCCACTGTTCTAAGTGCCGTCAATGCGAAGAGGAGGTGACAGACGTGTAACCAATGGCACCCCATACCATCACGCCGAGTGATACGCCAGTATGGCGATGACGAATACACGCTTCCAATGTGCGTTCACAGCGATGTCGGCAAACAGGGATGCGACCATCATGGTGCTGTAAACAGAACCTGGATTCATCCGAAAACATGACTTTTGCCATTCGTGCACCCACGTTCGTTGTTGAGTACACCATCGCAGGCGCTCCTGTCTGTGATACAGCGTCAAGGATAATCGCAGCCATGGTCTCCGAGATGATAGTCCATGCTGCTGCAAACGTCGAACAGTTCCTGCAGATGGTGGTTGTCTTGCAAACGTCCCCATCTACTGACCATGGATCGAGACGTGGCTGCACGATCCGTTACAGCCATCCGGATAAGATGCGTGTCATCTCGACAGCTAGTGATACGAGGGCGTTGGCATCCAGCACGGCGTTCCGTATTACCCTCCTGAACCCACCGATTCCATATTCTGCTAACAGTCATTGGATCTCAACCAACGCGAGCAGCAATGCCACGATACGATAAACCGCAATCGCGATAGGCTATGTTGTGGCGTAACAAGCTAGTTACGCCACACTGAGAAGGGAGCCGAAAGGCACGCGTACACACACGCCGACTGGCGTCAAGTCTGGAACAAGATACGTTATGACTGCTATAAAGAAAATACGTAGCTTTGGAATATACTTAACTTTATTCTTTGTTGGTTTACAACGTTCTTCTTGAGACATTTATACGCTAACTCTCAAACTAGGTAAGGCTAATGGCGCCTTGCTAGGTCGTAGCCATGGACTTAGCAGAAGGCTATTCTAACTGTCTCTCGGCAAATGAGAGGAAGGCTTCGTCCGTATTGTCGCTAGCAATGTCGTCCGTACAACTGGGGCGAGTGCTATTCCGTATCTCGAGACCTGCCTTGTGGTGGCGCTAGGTCTGCGATCACACAGTGGCGACACGCGGGTCCGACATGTACTAAATGGACCGCGGCCGATTTAAGCTACCACCTAGCAAGTGTGGTGTCTGGCGGTGACACCACAGGCTACAATCCGACTTTTATCAAAGTCGGAAAAGTGATGGTACGCATTTCTCCTCCTTACACGAAGCATCACAACAACGTTTCACCAGGCAAAGACGGTCAACTGCTGTTTGTGTATGAGGAATCGGTTGGAAACTATCCTCACGTCAGCACGTGGTAGGTGTCGCCACCGGCGCCAACCTTGTGCGAATGCGCTGAAAAGCTAATCATTTGCATATCACAGCCTCTTCTTCCTGTCGGTTAAATTTCGCGTCTGTAGCACGTCATCTTCGTGGTGTAGCAATTTTAACGGCCAGTAGTGTAAAAATTGACAAACACTGAGTTCTCCAGTTTATTTTGATATCAAGGTCATTTTTATCTTCCAAAGGTCCAAGTGACATCATTTCGTGACCATTTGAACTTTTTTTAAGGCCATTTATTTGGCTCAATAAAGGATGCACTTCGCGGGAAGCAGTACGCGGATGATGGGGAGGTTACTGACGCAGCGAGACGTTGCCACCGACGTCTACCAGTAGAGTGGTACTAAGTCCTCCCAGTAAGGAGGCGTAAGGGCTTCACACTGAACGGAGCTAACGTTGAAAAACAGGGTTTTGTAACCAAAAGAGTGGGGAATAGTACAGTGTGTTGGAATCTTGAATAAAATCAAACTGCTTTCAGAAAGAAAATGCGTTGCATTTCTTTTGAACGCCCTTCGCGTTTTTTAACCAAAATTATACGATAGGAAGCACTTTCTAGAATAATAGGCTCACACCTTCAGAAAGTTCTGAAGGCTGCCGGATCCTCACCAGATTAGTAGCGGATTACTATATGCTGTAAAATTAAAGAGGAAGAAAAATATAACGAAAGAATTGGCCGGTACGAAGGTTTTTAAGCCACTCGTGGTAGTATCGCAGTACTTGCTGCCATGTTTCTAGCTTGAAGGTGAAAAAACGCCAGCTGGGAACAATACTGATGTCACTTTCTAGTTCCGCGTGAAACAGAATGGAAGAAAACGGAGCGGCCATTGTTTGGAAGCATTAGACACGCAGTGGGGGGATGTCGCCCAAGGACTTGGCCTATCACCTTCTGCGGGTCGGTGATCACGTTTAAAGCCGTCGAGTGTTACAATTCCTAAAGCAGTCAGTCCTACACAGGCTGAAAAAATGGGGAAAGTACTGCTAAGATTTAACGGCACATCCGTAATTAACAGTGGAAGACACAGGCCCGGAACACATTATTTCTGTGTTACAACTCATTTGAAGTGCTTAGTACGTTTCCAGAGGCATGTGGCTCCCGATATACACGCACAGGTCACGCCAACCCAGAAAATTACTGGCCGCTGGTTTGAGGTGCTCGATGACGGCTCAGGTGGGTCCCACCGGACTCCCATCGGGTGGACTTAGCGGCCGCCAATACATGAACTACAGGGTGGTGCACGAAATGTGTTACCATTTTGTTTTGGAATATAAACTTTATTGTCAATACAATCTGGAAAAAAACATATACTACAATGAAGAGCGCTCCATGGTGTTTTGTTCTAACTCAGCACATGCTCAATATGTCCACCATTCCGTTTCCTAACTTCCTTCAACGAACACTGAAGTTAGTGATTACCCTACGGCACATGTCTACGGTAATTTCACTGCAAGCTTGAAGAATAAGTCTTCTGAGTTCCATTAAATCACGTGGACGTTTCGGGAAAATTTTTTTCCTTTAGGTACCCCCAAAGAAAAGTCACATGTATTGAGGTCTGGATTATTGGGGGGACAATTTTGTCCGTCATTGAAGCGACCTGTAAACCTGAGTGAAGTGATCCGCATGTCGAAATGCTCGTGTAAAAACTCCAACACAGTGTTTGCAGTATGTGGCCTCGCTCCATCTTGCATGAACCACTGCGTGTTGAAGGGCAAGGCAGTAGCAAGGAGCTGTGGAATGAAGCTATTGCGAAGCATGCTCAAATAACGCTCGCTGTTCAGTTTCTTCAAAGAAAAAGGGTCCAATAAGTCAGTGACTGGAAATTGCTGCCCACGCTGTAATCCTCGGGGCATAATGTTGTCGTTCATGAAGCACTTGTGGGTTTTCAGTGGCCCAAAAGCGTACATTTTGTTTGTTAACCACACCGTCTAAATGAAAATGCGCCTCGTCTTAAAACCAAACGTTGATGAGAGTTTCTTCCCTATCCTCCGTCCACTGAGCAAACAGTAGGCTCTGCTGCTTGTGTTCTTCAGTGAGCTTCTGTGCACACGTCATCTTGTATGGGTACATATGGAGGTCACTTTTAAGAATGCGTTGAACGGAGCGTCTGGATGTTCCCAGTTGCACTGCTGCCTTTCTACACGATTTCCCGGGACTTCTCTGCACAGCAATTCGTACCGCTTCAATATTCTCCGGCTAACAAACGGGCTTAGGCCGAGGTCGCTTCGCTTCTGATACTGTTCCTTCCTGTACAAATTTATCGTACAACCTGTGGATGGTCTTCGTGCAAAGGGCCCATCGTGTGTTAAACTGTTGTCGAAAACGCCTCTCAGTCACAACAAGGCTTCTCGTTTCATGAAAAAGTAACAATTGCCGATCGTTGCTGTGTCGCCAGTCTTCCATTGTCAGCCACTGCTGCTTACTAGTCTCCTTGCGGCAGTATTGTGAATTACACATCACTTCGTAACTCATTTGTTTTTCCAAGCTCTACTGGTACTGCTGTAGAGATCCTAGCGGGATATCTAATGTGCGTCGTAAACTGTGAAACAAACAACTGGTAACATTTCGTGCGCCACACTGTAAGTCCATTATCACGCGCCTGGAACTGCTATAGCACGATTCTGGCCTTGCCAGACGGACAATTATCCTCGTGGAAGATGCCGTCCCAGCAGGGCAGAGCATCAAGCTTGAAGAGACGAAGGTAGTTCACAACCTTTATTTAGTCCACAGCCGTCATGGCGCATTAAATTATTACCACAGGTCCCATGGATGTCCACGTAAAAGTTTCTCACAGTATAATACTGTGCCCGCCAATCTGCGTCTGTGGCGCAGTGCAGCCTTCCGCTCAGACAATAGCACATCCATGCACGACCATCGACCTGGTGTAACAAGACACGCGAGTCATTCAACCCGTTTCCTGCTGTGTACAACTTCGTACACAACGGTAAGGAGGGATGGGATACAGAGTCGTGCAGCAACTGTCGTCGTAGGAAAGCTGGACAGCAGCAGAAATGGTCAGCGAACAAATTAACACAGTAAACAAAATATCTACTTTTATTTCTCCAAGTATACGAAGACTCATTAAAAATAATGTAGCAAGAAACAGAGTCCAGCTCTCAATGTCAACAAAGAAAAAGTTCTCTGAACTAAAGAACAAACGATGGTGTCGCAGCCGCGAATAGGAGCCGCCTGCGTAGCGTCACTTAGCGAACTGGCTCCGAGCAGGAGAGGGCTGTGTGGCTCAGCAGGCGTGCTCCATTGGATTTCACACAACCACTGTCGGCGTCTGATGGGAACATGCAATTCAGTTGCCACCTATGGCGACTGTGGGGTGGTATGGATAGGTGATAATCACATTTCCATTGATCTCTTGTCCACTACAATCTTAACCGAAGACGTCGTAAGGGCCCTCTGTCGTGGAGTCCCATGTTCACCAGTGTTCTTTGAACGATGCATCCCGAAACACTTGAGCCTGACCAGCAATGTACTCTGCCGCCAGATCGTCACCTATCCCGCTCTACAGAGCGGGCCAGCCTCCGACCTGCACGTCCTGTGATGAGGTGTGGACGTCCAACATCTTGTCGCCTACTAGTGGCTTCAAGCTCCACCAACCTCTTTCCGTAGATACGACAGTTTTACGTGAACGGCCGACTTGTTTCGCAGTTTCCGAGACACTCGTTTCCAGGCGCCGTGACATAACATCCCGCCCTTTGTCAGAGTTGCCTGTGTCAGTGCATTTCCGCATTCGCGACCCACGTCGTCTTTTCTATGCTTTTACACTTCCCTTACCGCCCGTTTTCAACCTGATCACAATGTTCTGGATCATCAGCGTAGACATACATCATTCTGCCTTTACAATGAATCCCGTAATCGCTGATATGTCCCTGAAGTATGGCGGATGGTTTGGCAACCTTACAGAATACAAGCACCAAAGTTCTCTGTATGTTGGACCAGGCATCAACAAAGTCTTCAAATGCACTTACACGTGGACGCCTACTGGGTACAGTTTCGGAGAACGTGGAGGCCAGCGAACTGGTCCTCCTCCTTCCTATCCATTTGTCCAGCTATCCGTCAAGCTATCTGTCATTTAAGAAGCAGACGGGTATTTACACTTTAATAAGCAGCAGCTTCATCGTGCGTCAAGTACATACCGCTTCGCACTGATAACGAACATCTTTTGGCTCAACAGGTAGATTCCCTAAGAAGCCTTTTCCAGTGCGTCCGTTAAGTCTGGGTGTAACTACTAATAGTTTAAGAAACTTTGTTTCAACATCGAAATAATGTGTTTTCTCCGGTGTGTTTTCTTCTAATATGTGTCAATACTGAGCCCTGTAAGTCTGACCATAGTTCTGTCTTACAACTTGTATGACACAAAGTTTTCCATTTTATTTGAAGAAGGCTTTTCAGTTCTTCTCTAAGTTCATAGTTTAGGGTGTCATGTCATAGTAATAAGGTCTTTAAAAACAAAACAAAAAAAAACACAAAAAAGATTTGAAAACTATGGGAAGTGCTCTCTACCATGTACTTGGAAGTGGTTTGCAGAGTATGGATGTAATAGTACACTATCGTCACATAAATTTATGTTCTTCTGACCATGGGGAATAAGTAATATTATCTCCAGGCACTTATTAATTCGAATTTCTAATTGTTGGAAACAACATCCTGGAATTTCTTCGTCGTCTTAGTGCGTCATAAGCGAATCTGACGCTGCCCAAATTAAGTTAACAGCTCACACCTTCTGCAAAAATCTCTCATCCCCTTCGTTTAAAAACTCTTTACGCAACTTAATAAACACTTCTACATTATTTTCTTTATACCCAAATCAATTAATATGACAGTAACAGCGCCTTTAGGCTCCTGTCAACTACTTAACTGCACTACACATCGAAAGATAGTGTTTGTAACTGTAATAACATAAAAATTTTCCTTTGACTCTCTCTTCTACCTTCCTTAGCATCGTGTGAGGTGACCACCATACTTGCCGCTCTGATGTCCTGTGTTCAGGATTTTTATGGTTCTCGTCCATACGTGAACTCAATCACCACAATGTGCAAAAAATTAGAGGAGCAAAAGAGATTTGAATAGACTATGAACATACACAGTTACTTGTTTCGCTAAGTAGTCCTGAAAGAAAAAATCTTCGGCTGTGGTTCGTCCTGAATTCGCGTCTTCTGCACGCCACTATACGAACGCTATTATACCATAACTAGAGAGAAACACGTTCCCTATCAAGCATGTTTGGCAATGACAACGTGCAGTGAACGATTTAAGTTTAATATAATGGAATAAATGTCGTTACTCCTGGTTAAGCGATAGTTATACTAAGTTACGGATTCAAATGCCGAGTGATCCTGAACGTTAAAGAATACTGTTCTCGTTCCAGGTAAAGTAACTGTTTGAGCCTAGACACCCCCCCCCCCTTCCAAGACAGTCCCTGTTCAGTAAATGAGCGGAAACTTAAGTCCAAGCAGTCGATTAATTCCATCACTCAGAAACGCCATTTTCGGATGTTCAGCCGTTTCTCAATTCATCCACTTCGTATGTATCTACGTTCACGTTCATGTTCTGTGAATCGCCGTGTTGATGATGATGGCAGCTGCCACGCTGTAAGTACGTAGCGTAGAATAAACTACCATGTACAGGTGTACCGTCTCTGTAAGCACACCGTGACATCTCACTCCGACACTTGCTGATGTTTGGCCCTATTACACTGGGGTGCCTTGAGGAGCAGTTGCTTTAAGTCTGGAACCTTGAGCAACGAACCTCTCCAACATTAGCAAAACCTATGGACTAAAAGACTTCGTCCTAGTGCCCACCTCTCATATCAGCTGCACATATACGGGAGGGGGAGGGGAGGAGAGGAGAGGGAGGGGAGAGGGGGGGGGCAGAGAGAGAGAGAGAGAGAGAGAGAGAGAGAGAGAGAGAGAGAGAGAGAGAGAGAGGGGGGTGGGGTGGGGGGGAGGGACGCAAAAGGAAATGTACGGAACTGCGACTGTGGGCGGAGAAGCAGCCCATTATATTTAATGTCTAAGAATACACTCTTAGCAATTCATCTGGCGTTCCTGAAGGCAAACGATCAATATCTGAAATATATTTGAAATTAGAACACACATTTTTAATGTGGTAATAACAGCCATACGGGAATCATTTCTACGAGTATCACAATGGTGTCTGTGCAACAGGTACGTATTCCAAATAAGATAGGTTCTTCAAATTTTAGAGGTATTCATTCAGGTGACGTTCGGAGTGTACCTTTCCGAGTGCCTAATTTAGTTTACTGAGCAATTCGTTCTAGAGACTTCAACCTGTAACAGAATACGCAGCTCTTCTCTGAACTCTCCGACGAACGCGCCCTGCGTAGAGAACTCGCAGTGGAAAACTTCACACAAAACCACAAAAACTCTAACAATACCACAGAGCTTAAAGTATTTCTGCAAATAAAACTCTCAGAATTAAGTGAAAGGCAAGGATACAAGTAGCAGAGCAGTGTGAAACGAAAAACCTTCGCAGAACAATGCGTCCACAGACTGCAGATGGACACTACAGATGTAGTAGAGTTACGAGATCAATTGTCTTGGGACATTGAACAACTGGTGAAATCGATCAATAAATGAAGGCCCATAATCAATGCACACGTTCAAGAAATGGATGGGAAGGAATGCTGTCGTTCAGAATTTTACAGAAATATTATGACGAGAGGCTTGGAAAAGACTTTTGCAAAGTATGGTTAAAACTAAGAGATCTCTGAGCCAAAAAGATTGCCAATATATTGCCGAAAGGTTCTAATCCTTCCGTGAAGGAGAAAGAAAGCTAGACACAGGGAATAAAACTGGCGGCCAGGAAAGAACGCTGAGATTCCAAGTACCAAAGAAATTATCTACACTGTGCAGTCGCATTAATGTGGCCACCAGTCAAAAGGTGGAGAAACCACCTTCTGCAGCGCGAAACGAGTAAGGAGAGCCTCAGCGAGGTTCTGGAAGGTACCGACAGAGATGTGAAGCCCTGCCGACTCTTGTACCATGGCCACCTGCGCTAGGAGGATCCATGGCGCGAACAGCCCGATCGAGGTGATCCACAGATTCTCGATTGGGTATAAATCCGGGGAATTTGGTGGACAGGGGAGTACGATAAACTCATCCGAGTGCTCTTCAAACCACGTGCTTACGCTGCGAGCTGTCTGACACGTTGTACTGTCCATGCCATCGTGCTGACGAAAAAACGAACTGTCTTTAGAGATGGACTTTGTTTCCAAGGATGGATGCATATTTGTGTCGATCCATTGTGGCTTCCGAACTGATGCACCCAGAAGAGGCCACGAAAACGTTCCCCAGACCATAATGCTCTCTCCTGGTTGCAAGGTTTTTGGTTTCAGACGTTTCACTCCGTACACGCCAACGTCCATCTGCCCAATACAGCATAAAACGGGATTCATCTGGGAAGGCTACCTGTCGGCATTCACTGGACATTTTGTATACCCTCCACTGCCAGTGCTGTCACCTGCCGTCTGTGAGTGGTTATTGCACGTTGATGTCGAACATAGGCGGTGGTCACATGAATGCGACTGGACCGTGTAATAGCGCGAGTTTATACTGTATACCAGAAGTGTTGTGCGCACGGGCATATTTGAATTCAACTTTATACTCATGCAAGCAGTGGTTGGGAAGGGAGTGAGACAGGGTTGTAGCCTATCCCCGATGTTATTCAATCGGTATATTGAGCAAGCAATAAAGGAAACAAAAGTAAGGAGTAGGTATTAAAATCCATGGAGAAGAAATAAAAACTTTGAGGTTCGCCGATGACATTGTAATTCTCTCAGAGACAGCAAAGGACATACAAGAGCAGTTGAACGGAATGGACAGTGTCTTGAAAGGAGGGTATAAGATGAACATCAACAAAAGCAAAACGAGGATAATGGAATGTAGTCGAATTAAGTCGGCTGATGCTGAGGGAATTAGATTAGGAAATGAGACACTTAAAGTAGTAAAGGAGTTTTGCTATTTGGGGAGCAAAATAACTGATGATGGTCGAAGTAGAGAGGATATAAAATGTAGACTGGCAATGGCAAGAAAAGCGTTTCTGAAGAAGAGACATTTGTTAACAGCGAGTATAGATTTAAGTGTCAGGAAGTCGTTTCTGAAAGTGTTTGTATGGAGTGTAGCCATGTATGGAAGTGAAATATGGACGATAAATAGTTTGGACAAGAAGAGAATAGAAGCTTTTGAAATGTGGTGCTACAGAAGAATGCTGAAGATTAGATGGGTAGATCACATAACTAATGAGGAGGTATTGAACAGAATTGGGGAGGAGTTTGTGGCACGACTTGACTAGAAGAAGGGATCGGTTGGTAAGACATGTTCTGAGACGTCGAGGGATCACCAATTTAGTATTGGAGGGCAGCGTGGAGGGTAAAAATCGTAGAGGGAGACCAAGACATGAATACACTAAGCAGATTCAGAAGGATGTAGGCTGCAGTATGCACTGGGAGATGAAGCTTGCACAGGATAGAGAAGCATGGAGAGCTGCATCAAACCAGTCTCAGGACTGAAGACCACCACAACAACAACAACAACTCATGCAAGGTGTATGAGAAGTAATGAGACATATTTCTTTATCTACAGAAGTTATCACAACAGTTCCCTTCGGCTGCTACACACTGGCCGAGTCGTTACTCCCAGTCTTGGTAGCAGCGCTGAAAGGCTTCAGGGTAGGGCCTTCAACAACATGTCTGTCACATTCTTTTGAATGTTTTCCAAACTTCCAAAATGACGACCTTTTAAGGCAATTTACTATTTCGGGTTCGACTCCCGACTGGGTCGGAGACTTTCTCCGCTCATCCCCATCGACGCGCAAGTCGCCGAAGTGGTGTCAAATCGAAAAACTTGCACCAGGCGAGCGGTCTACCCGACAGGAGGCCCTCGTCACACGCCATTATTATATTATTATTATTTCGGGAAAGAAAAAAATTCGCAAGGACTCAGATCAGGTGGAAACGGGATGGAATAACAAATGGTTCAAATGGCTCTAAGCACTATGGGACTTAACATCTGAGGTCGTTAGTCCCCTAGACTTAGAACTACTTAAACCTAACTAACCTACGGACGTCACACACATCCATGCCCGTGGGCAGGATTCGAACCTGCGACCGTAGCAGCAGCGCAGTTCCCGACTGAAGCGCCTACAACCTCTCGGCCACAACGGCCGCCTGATGGAACAACAGGAATGCCTTTTGAAGTCAAAAATTCCGGGACGAAGTGGCAGTGGACACGGGGTGTTTTTACGATCCAGTACCCACTTGTCTGCATCGTCTGGTCTCACTCGATTCATCCTTCCCATTAGCGTTTCAAAGTCATCTTTGTGAAACACTTTGCTGACTGAATGAAATTTTCACTCTGCAGCGGAGTGTGCGCTTATATAAAATTTCCTGGCAGATTAAAACTGTGTGCCGAACTGAGACTAACTCGAGACCATTGCCTTTCGCGGGAAAGTGCTCTACCATCTGAGCTACCCAAGTACGACTCTCAATACGTCCTCACAGCTTCAATTCCGCCAGCACATCGTCTCCTTGGTAGAGCACTTGCCCGCGAAAGGCAAAGCTCCTGAGTTAGAGTCTCGGTCCGGCACACAGTTTTAATCTGCCAGGAAGTTTCACTCGGTTGACTGTTCTGGAGAAACCAATTCTTTAAGCATGATACCCTTACTCTTAAGAAAGCAAATCAGCATTGTTTTGATCTTTGATTTGTTCATTCAAGCTTTTTCGGTCCAAGAGATGTCTCAGTGTGCCACTCTTAACTCTGCCACTTTGTCTCAGGTTCGTAGTCAAAATTCCAGGATTCATCTATGAACACACTATTGAACAATTCGTAGTCACTAGCAATCCTTTGAAGAAGATCAATATACACTTTTATTCGATTGTCCTTCCGCTCAGTTGACAGGTATTTCGGAACCTGTTTGGCATAAACCTTTCGCATGTACAAATCTTCAATCAAAATTTGATGTATGGTGAAAGTGTTTAACAGGCCACCCATCATCCTTATTGTTAAAAGTTTGTCTGATATCACTGGAACACACAAAGGTTCGACGTTTTCATCTGTTTTTGAAGTTTAAGATCTCCCTGAGCGAGGTTAATCTTCAACGCGTTCTCGGCCTTCCAAAAATGGTTTGTGTCCAGCGGAGAACTTGTGCTCTTGATAAGCAGTGTTCCCCATAGGCCTATTCCAACAGGCCACACACAAGGGACTCCCCTGTTTCAACAAAACTTGATTGCATAAAGTTGCTCTAAATTCCACTGTTCCATTTTCGTAACGTGCAACAAAACACAACATCACTGATGGTGATCTCAAAAATCACATGAAAGCCGTATGGAGCTGAAACTTCAACTGAGCATCTGGATGGGATGAAAACTACCAGTCTACACAAGAACACAGCATTGCCAGATCGATCACAGTGTTGTCAGTCGCATTACTTGTCTCACACACTTCGTCTGTATCAGTTTCGGTGACAACTACAAAGCGTGTGTGAAGGAGGAGAGAGGGGGGAGTGGTTTGAACAGAGTTCCCTAGCTCCAGTGGTCGTGGGAAATGGGTTTAGCAACGCGGTGATTTGGAAGCACGCCTCTAGAAGGTCTGGAGCTGTTACAACCGCACTCTGTACACACATGACTTTCAAAAAAATAATGCGACTATGGCATCATTAGCACTCCTAGGGAGGTGGTGGGGGTGGGAAGGAGTGACATGTACGCATAACTAAGTAAAGCTGGGAAAAATATCAACAGAAGACAGCATGATGAGCCACAAAATCATGATCAATCCCCAATGCGAACCGACGGGCCGCCGATGGGATAGTCCACTAACTTGAGAGACATTGAGAATGAGTAGATCGCTATATTCCAGAGCCTGGGAACGAGCATCTCTGGAACGGCGAACCTGTTCGGCTGTTCACATGGTACTGTCGTGAGTAGCTATGGAAAGTGGCTGAAGGACGCTGAAATCATGAGTAGGTTGGTTGGTTGGTTTATTGACTGACTGCGGGAGGGGATAAAATAGAGAGGTAGTCTGTCCCATGATCTAAGATGGCAGAAACCAATGGAGGAAATACTCAGAGTGTGTCAGAGTCGCGAAGGCGAAATGGGCAAACAAAGAGGTAACAGGAACTTGGAGCAACAGGAAGAGTTAAGAACAGGAGGGAGGGGATGAAGAGAGAGTGTGTGGCGCCAGCACTGCTGCCGACCTTTCTCTTGCCAACACCATACCATGATCAAGACAGAGTGGGGCAACACCAGGTAAAAAGACACATGAAAAGGGGAAACAAAACGGCACGAAAGACCAGACAAAAGTAGGGGAAAGGAGGTGGAGAACCTGGCCAGTGCAGTCGCAAGGCCATGGCCTCCTTAACCAATGACACCGCTAACGGAGGGACTCCAATTCCAGAGGGAGATTCAGGTACTTAAACCTGGGAGGACAAACCACTTTCGCGAAGAAAACCGAGGACAGGCATAACCATGCAGGGTCATCCACTAACAGTCATGACAAGAAAAACTGGAGGGAATATTCAGTGCAAAGGGCCACAAAGCGGAGGCATTCCAGAGGGTGCCCTTAACAACAACGGAGGTGGCTTCATGCGGAGTAAATACCAATGGGTTAACCTAGTATAGCCGATACGAAGACGGCAGAGGACAGTTGATTCCCGTCGGGAACAGCGGAGGGAACAGCGCTACTTGGTGGGAGTCTCCTTGACTATGCAAAGTCTTATTGGGAATGGGGTAGCCCTCCAAGGGTAGGCCCACGACTGAGCAAAAATGGATTGGACGTAAAGCTGTGTTTCGGAGCACATCGTTTCGCGCACACCCTTGAACAAGAGGGTACGCAGCAGACCACTAAGTGCTCTATTCTTGACCCAACAACGTCGTCAACTGTGTTTGTAGTGGGTCAGTGATCATCAAGATTCGATAGCAGGTCACTCGAAACGTGTCGCCTGGTCGGATCAATGACTTTTTGTTACAACAGGTCGATGATCGTGTCCGGATACGCCGTCGTCCAGGCGAACGGCTGTTCGAAACTAGCACCGCGTCACAGACTCTTACGGCGGGGACAAGAATGTGTTATAGGGCCGTTTACTGAACCTCTCGTGGGACCCGTGGTACTAATCCGTGGCACCAAGACAGCTACGGACTACGTGAACAAGACGGTGGACCACCTGCGCCACTTCAAGCTTGATGTCTTCCCCGACGTCGATGGCATCTTCAGCAGCGTCACATGGCCATATATGTGTTACTGTGGTTTAAGGAGCATGCTAGTGAATTCACCGTTGATATCTTGGCAACCTACCCCCTACTGAGAGTCAGCTTGCGCCCACGTATCACCTACCCATAATTTATGGGAGACCATGACTTGGGCTTCGACTCTGGCGGCACACAGGTCTGGGAACTTACGAAGTTTTGTCGGATTCACGCCAGGCAGTATAACTGCTTTACTGTGTTCCGAAGGTAGACAAACATGCTACTGAGCCGGCGGTCATAATGTTTTGGCTACTCAGTGCATGGCCTACTACGTACGAAAAAATATTGTACGGGTAAGACGTCCCGTAATACGGCATATAGTAGGAGTAGAGGCTAGGAAGGAGCTGGATCGTAAAAATGGTGGGAAAGAATGATAAGTGTCCAAACCGTAGTTTTCGGTATTGATAGGCTGACTGGCGATGATGCCAATGACATTTCATTACTAGGGATGAAGGGGGAGAGGAGGCGGAGGAGGAGGAGGAGGAGGAGATTAGTGTTCAATGTCCCTTCGACAACGAGGTCATTAGAGACGGAGCGTAAGCTCGGATTAGGGAAGGAAATCGGCCGTGCCCTTTCAAAGGAACCATCTCGGCATTTGCCTGATGCGATTCAGAGAAATCACGGAAAACCTAACTCTGGAAGGCGGGACGCGGGTTTGAACCGACGTCCTCCCGAATGCGAAGTCCAGTGTTGTAACCACTGCTCCACCTCGTTCGGTATGGGGGAGTGAAGGTGCGGTGATGGAGAGGGAGGCTTTGACAAGAAAGGCAAACACATTACCGTTATTTTTTCTATCTAACATAAGACTGGGAGAAATGAGTAAGCTAACATCGCTTTTATGTGGTATGATCCCCGAGGTCGAATAAGAATTAAAATTACATCAAAAGAGTTTTGACAATTAAGTTTTTAAACCCACCACCGCGCCCGAGGTCGCTAACGTACGCTTGTACGGTGGCTCTCGAACCGGTGGTAAGATGGTTCGAATCCTGGCGGTGAAAAACATTTTCACTACCAGTAGTTGGCTGGAGATGGGAGGAGATGTGGTGGCGTGAATTTTCTGATCCTGGTTTAAATACCAAACCTCTCATGAAGTGAGGCCATGTGACACTGTGGCTAGTGATCCGTCCGTAGGACGGGGACTAAGTGATAATTTAAGGAAAATTTCATAAATACAAACACGTCCAAATGATAATACTCTTTAACTTACTACTAAATCGTGAAAGTAATTTAACGGATTGAACCAGTGCAAACTGCTCACATTGTAAATAATTTAAATACAAAAACAATGTTTCACATAGTTGAGTCGCGTCTTCCATTACGGGACAATACTGAAAGCCAGTCTCTTGAGTAGAGGCTTTGTAAGGCGACGGACACTTACTATGAGATAATGCTACCGTGCGACTACGTGCTTATGAAGTCGACATGTCGTCAGATTTCATGCTGCTGAGATTTTCAAATACAGTCATCCGTGGTTCAGAGTAGACGTTGAAGTCTTGGTCACACCAGTAACAAGCTACGTCAGTTCGAAGGTCAGAGGAAACTGCCTAATATAGCACTGCGGTGTTAAAACCAACTTACGGGTTGAGAGCAGCCTTAATACAGCGTACGACCTCTCAGCTAAGTCCAATGGAGATATTTTACGGAAGTATGTCGTTGTGAGACCACAGTGATTAGAAGCAACACAACCATGACTGAGAGATTTCATTCGAAATGAGCGCGCCTAACAGAAATTCCATCATGAACCAACAACAGTAATATGATTGTGTTCTCAATTATTCTCAGGGTCTTCAACGTAACTCGTTCGTGAATGGAAATACCCAGAATGAACCAGTAACTTAATTTTTAAAACACCTACAGAAGTAGAGATGAGCTTTACAACCTTATTTGCCATCTAAGCAGCCACAAAACTTTAATACCGTCTAGCTCTTATTTATTATTTAGATTATGATATAGGCCGTGGAGTTATTGAATGGTATGTGCTTAGTACTCTGAAATATCAATAATAATAATCAATTTGTCTTGAGCCCTCTGTTGGTGTGTAAAATATTTCGTTAGCTACGTTTCACCCTGAAGAATGTAGAACGTTTATTCTTACACTTATAACAGCCAAAATGATTCAGTCGCAAATTCTGACAAAGAAAGTGGAAGAATATGTATGTATATCAGAAAGGAAGGACTGATAATAGAAGCGCACATGGTAGCTCTAATTGTGAGTCCCGACTCATTGTCGCACTGATACGCTGTGCTTTGCATCACCCGAATAAGAAAAACCGCGAACCTGTTACGTGTGCTATTTACTGTGCCATAATACTGTAACTTCTGCAACAAGATTTCATGGTCCACACCATCAAGATCCTTAGCCAAGTCACAAAATAATCTCACTGGTAATAACTTACGATTTACTGATTGTAGAAGATCATGTTTAAGAACTCCGTTCAGCCATTTCTATGTTGAACCACCCCAAATTGATCACCCCCCCCCCCTCCGCTTCCGTAGTAATCAAGAAGAATCCGAGAGAGACACTTTATAGGGATTATCACTGTAAATCCACGTGTCTCACTTACGCCGTCCTAGAACCGAGACTGTACCTTCGCATCGCCTCACAGCGCCCCGTGACGTATCGTCTAGACCTAGACACTACCCGCGCACTCCAAGGATACATTCGTCGCGGTGGTTGATGGGAGTAATTGAATCTATAGAATTTGACGATTGATTTCTGATTGTTGAGAACGTAACCAGCAGACAACACTTTGTTCTGGGAGCCTACAGCTACGAAACCAGAAGTGACGCGTGGAGTTAACTATCTCTGAAATGTTGTATGGAACTGAGTTTGAAATCACTTATTTATTCATACGTCAGACCCACCTGTCTGAAGCTGACAGCCACCAGAAAGCTTTCAATACCAGTGAACGCATTTCACCTGTAATCGATGCTGCTACTCACGTCAGCTACCTATTTGAAAGTCTTCTTGCATTGTGAGAAAAACGATCTATGCGACGGTCCACTAGTGACCTGTACTCTAAGAACATCACGTAATCTCTCCTTGACATGGAGACCCTTACTTCTTCAGAAGTAATGTTGTGACAATACCTAATGGAAACTTGGTACGAGTGGTTCTGAATTTCTCACGATTTACTCAATTTTCCTGTAGACAATAGTATCTTCAGCAAACAACGTAAGTTTGCTCTTCACACTGCCGGACACGTCGTTTACATATGGCGAGAACAAAAGCGGTCGTATCACGGGCATCTTCAGACGTTAAGTTTGTTTCTGACGATCACTCGGATACAGGTTAACGTACTCGTTCTAACAAATTCTATTGTTTTTTTTTCCTATTGTTCTCCTTCGGGCAGGTACCACTGTCATACAAAATTTCTGAACCGACAACATTTCCGCCAATGAACACGGGACTACTTGTCTTAAGTTTTATGTTTGCTCACCAAATGCTGTGGTCGATGGCCTCGCATGCGTCAGCTGCCACACGAAAATGGCCTAATATGGCCAGTTGCGCAAAGAAAACAATAATCATGCAGACATTCTTAAAGTTTTCCCGGACTAATGAGTATTCCGTGAGGTTTCCGGCTTGCAGCCGGACGCGGTTTAACATCTTGCCACAATATTTTGGTCGACAACCGTTAAGCACACTTCAAATGAGTTTTATTCACTTGAAGGTGGCCGAATGGTTGTCAGCTGAAATATCGTGCCAAGATACCGATGTAGTCTGGCTGCAAACTTCACGAAATTACAGTGTCATTTCTAACAAATTCTGTTCGAGCTACTCACACATTAGCGGTTAATTTTTAGTATGTTCGTATCCTTTTTGTCAGTCAAGTAAGGCACTGGTCTAAAAACCCCTGTCTAATTAGAACTTTGTACCGCTCCCGGATTCGAATCCGAACCTTGTTCGCGGGCCATGCGCGACTCACACGACTCGCCTTAAGAGCCTTAATTTGCCAGTACCTCTTCTCCTACTTTTCGACTCTGAGTGAGGCACAGCTCTCCAGAATAGTATGTTGAACTTGCCCTCCCGAATGATTAATCATGCCTGGATAGCTCAGCCGGCAGTAGCACTGCCAGCGGTACACTTTCAATTTCCCCAACCTCCTCTTGGTGTAACTGATTATTTTAAATCTTGTGAAACAAAACCAGAGAAACAATGTGGCGATATGTGATGTTCTTATGATAAAAGATTGTATAACGTTGTGACTTCATCATACCACACAGATTAATCGAGTGCACCATCTCACCAACAGGTGCACTCATCTTTCGGTTCGATACGGTACGGTACTTGATAATAGTTCTAGACAGAAGAATTAAACGGCCAGATACAAGAGAGAGATAACGGAAGACCTAGAGCACTAAGCAGATGAAGTGTTCAATAAAGGGATCAATTTTCGCGGTATCGCTTCGTGTATGGGTATGACCATCGGGTGGTGGGTTTCCGGGTTCCGCTTAATAGGTCAGAAGTCCACTACACTCAGGAAGCAGCTACACGGGTAGCGGGGCTGTGTGGAGGGGACTGGGCTTAGCTGGCTAAAGCCGGAAATAAGTTCAGCCGACGTCTTTCCTAACGGCCAAACAGTGTTCAGAAAGGATAGATTAAATACAGTTGGTGGCGGAGTATTTATTGCTGTCAGAAGTAGTTTGCCTTGTAGTGAAATTGAAGTAGATAGTTCCTGCGAAATAGTATGTGTAGTGGTTATATTTGACAATCTGACTAAACTATTAACTGGATCGTTTTACCGACCCCCTGACTCAGAAGATACAGTTTCTGAACAGTTCGAAGAAAACTTGAGTCATTTCAAATAGGTATCCCACTCATACAATTGTAGTCGGTGGTGACTGGAATCTACCCTCGATATGCTGAAAAAATTACACGTTTAAAGCCGACGGCAGGCATAAAACCATCTGAAATTGTACTGAATGCTTTCTCAGATAATTATTTTGAACAATTAGTTCATGAGCCCAGTCGAAGCGTAAATGGTTGCGAAAGCATACTCTACCTCTTAGCAACAAATAATCCTGGAAAAATAGTGAGTATCAAGACGAACACGGGGATTAGTGACCACAAGGCAGTTGCTGTTAGGCTGAATATCGTTAACACCTACAACTACCATAAATAAACACAAAGCTGATAAAATGCTCTTAACGCCGTTTTACGAGACAGTCTTCATTCCTTTCGACCTGTTCATGTAAGCGTAGAAAAGTTGTGGAATGATTTCAAACAGATAGAATCGACAGCAATTGAGACAAATATACAACATAAATAAATAAGTGATGGTACTGATCTCCATGGTACACAAAACGAGTCAGATCGCTGTTGCAAAGCAGCGAAAAAGCATGGCAAATTTAAAAGAACGCAACATCCCCAAGACTGGCAAAGTTTTACAGAAGTTCGAAATACAGCGCGTACTTCAATGCGAGATGCTTTTAATAATTTCCATAACGAAACTCTTGTCTCGAAATCTGGCAGATAACCCAAACAGATTCTGGACATACATAAAGCACACCAGTGGCAAGACCCAATCAATACCTTCATTGCGCGATAGCAAGGGTGAAATCACTGATGACAGTGCCACTAAAGCAGAGTTATTACACACTGTACTCCAAAAATCTTTCACCAAAGAAGACGAAGTAAATATTCCTGAATTCCAATCAAGAACAGCTGCCAAGATGAGAAACACAGAAGTAGATATCCTCGGTGTCGCAAAGCAGCTTAAATCACATGATAAAGGCAAGGCCTCCGGTCCAGACTGTATACCAGTCAGGTTCCTCTCAGAGTATGCTGATACAATAGCTCCATATTTAGCAAGTATATACAGCCAGTCGCTCACAGGAAGATCCGTACCTAAAGACTGGAAAATTACTCAAGTAACACAAATACCCAAAAATGGAAGTAGGAGTAATCCGCTGAATTACAGGCCCATATCACTAACGTCGATCTGCAGTAGGTTTTTGGATCATATACTGTATTCGAACATTATCAAGTACCTCGAAGAAAACGATTTATTGACACACAGTCAGCACGGATTCAGAAAATATCGTTCTTGCGAAACACAACTAGCTCTTTATACTCTTGAAGTAATGAGTGCTTATCGACAGGGGATGTCAAATTGATTCCATGTTTTTAGATTTCCAGAAGGCTTTCGACACCGTCCCTCACAAGCGTCTTCTAACCGAGCTGCGTGCCTACGGAATATCGCCTCAGTTGTGCGACTGCATTCGCGACTTCCTGTCAGAAAGGTCTCAGTTCGTAGTAATAAAAGCCATCGAGTAAAACAGAAGTAATATCCGGCGTTCCCCAAGAAAGTGTTATAGGCCCTCTATTGTTCCTGATCTATATTAACGATATAGGAGACAATCTTAGTAGCCGTCTTATATTGTCTGCAGATAATGCTGTCATTTACCGTCTTGTAAAGTCATCAGATGACCAAAACGAATTGCAAAATGATTTAGATAAGATATCTGTATGGTGCGGAAAGTGGCAATTGACCCTGAATAAAGAAAAATGTGAAGTTATCTACATGAGTATTACAAGAAATCCACAAAATTTCGATTACGTGATAGGTCACACAAATCTGAAGACTGTAAATCAACTGTATACTTAGGATTACAATTACAAATAACCTAAATTGGAACGATCACGTAGATTATGTTGTGGGTAGAGCGAACCAAAGACTACGATTCATTGACAGAACACTTAAAATGTGCTTACACCACGCTTGTCCGGCCTATTCTGGAGTATTGCTGTGCGGTGTGGGATCCGCATCAGGTGGGACTCACTGATGACATCGAAAAAATACAAAGAAGGGCGGCTCGTTTTGTATTATCGCGAAGTAGGGGAGATAGTGGCACAGACATGATACGTGAATTGGATTGTCAATCATTAAAGGAAAGGCATTCTCATGAAATTTCAATCACCAGTTTTCTCCTCCAATTGCGAAAACATTCTGTTGGCACCCACCTACATAGGGAGAAATGATCATCACGATAAAGTAAGAGAAATCGGGGCACGCACAGAAAAATTTAAGTGCTCGTTTTTCCCGCGCGCCGTTCGGGGGTGGAACGGTAGAGAGAGAGCTTGAAAGTTGTTCACTGAACCCTCTGCCAGCCACTTTATTGTGCATAGCAGAGTAATCACATATAGACGTCCATGTATCCATGGTGCATCAGCCAAGACCGACTGAAAAGCGACGGTAGGCACAGACCCTTCTTCAACTTCCGCTGCGAAGGACGGGCGCGCAGCTGGTATACGCGAGAGATGGTCGTAATTTTAATTATTACTTCTAAAATATATTGTTACGTATTTATTTGTTTGTTGTTATATGTCCGCAGTCCCATTACACAATGAACTTCCCGTGTCACAGTATCTTAAGACCATCGCAAGAGGAGATAATAAAAAATGTTAATTCGTTTCCGACAGAGCGGAAATGTTGGACATGTATCAGGCCAATTCAGGCGGCTAAATAAGTCATCTTGAGCGGACTAACACAGCCGCAACACTTCCGCTGCTGCTGGAAACCAATTACCGCACGACACTCCACTTCATGGTTGGGCTGAGTCGTTCTGCTTTTGTTGCTTTAGCGGGCTGCTGCAGTACTGAGGCGCGAGTATTTCAATGTATACCGGGACTGCAAACATACACATAATTAATTACGTAGTTTCATACTTTCGACGTGGTAGTTGAAGGACCCTGGTGAAGCGCCCCCTTGCATCAGGCCACGACCGCCGAACTCTGTTGGCGGCTGGTTGGCTCCCCATGTAGCAGCCAGCCCTGCTCTGTCTGTCTTGTCTGTCTGTGTGTGTCTGCCTGCCTGCCTGCCTGCCTGGGTAAACGAAGAGCTTCCGGAAAGCTATGGGCTGCGGGCCTACTTCCGCTTACGGGACGTTGGCCGCTTTCACGTGGGGCTGCTATGTGCTGACACCACCCCCTCCATGAGTTGTGGCTGTCCCTTGCGACAGGTCTAGACGTGGTACTGTATTTTGCCACCCACTTCTTCCCGTCTCGTGTTTCTCTCCTCAACTCCGTGTAATTCCCGTTTTCCTCCCTGACAGTGTCAGTCAGTTGATTTCTTCGTCCCACTCTCTGCCATCCCTTTTTCCTTTCCCGGCGTCTCAATATGTGGCCTAGTCAATGTCGCTTTCTTTTCCTTATATGTGTCTCTGTTCTCACCAATTCCTCAACATCTCCTTGTCCCTAACCATGTCTTCCCAATTTTACCCATATTTCCAATACCTCCAACGTTCTTATCGCTATGTTTACGTCTCTGCGTCATACACAGCACTAGACCAATCTCTTCCTCTGATTTTTATTCCGTGCCCCCACATCGCAATTTAATTTTTTAAGGCTTCCTTGACTATCGCTATTCTCGATCTTTCTTCTATGTCACATTTTAGGTTCCCCGTTATAATTCACCCTCCCCCCTCCTACTACTTTAATTCTGGTACCCGCTCTAGTTGTTTTCCTTCTATCACGATTTTGCCAGTCACTCATTTTCCTTCTAGTATCATGATTTTGTCTTTTTTGTATTTATTTTCGAGTTCTTCGAATTTCTTATTTCCGTCTTCCGCCATTTCGTTGAGGAACTCCTTAGATTCCGCTAACATCAGCATATCGTATATATGAGAACGTTTGGTTCCTACACACACCGCCCGTTCCATCCGTGCCCTCTTACGATCTGTTCTAGAGATGTTAACAGCAAAGATGAAAAGCAACATCATTAACTGACTGTTCGCTCCGTTAGTTCTCCACAAACTCTGACACTGCTTAATAAATTCTCTCTCCCTCAACGCCTGGTTTTTTTTTTTTTTTTTTTTTTAGTATGAGTGTGTTGCACCTGAAACTACTGAAAGTTTTTCTCCAAATTGTTAAAGACAACATAACTGTTCCTATTCAATGCTCTCTCTCTCTCTCTCTCTCTCTCTCTCTCTGTGGACTTTTAGTAAGCATTTACAATACAGCCCGTGCTTACCCCTGTTCTGAAACCATACTACTATTCTCCCTTGCTATGTATCCTTATAATTATCACTCTCAGTTCCTCACATTTTCTGGTGCTTTTCTTTTGAAGGTGTAGCAAGATCGAAACAAACTCGTTGCTTCGCAGTGACCACAGGCTTTACTCGTATGACCGCTACTGCTGTCGTTTTCAATCCGAAGACTTCTCTGATGCAGCTCTCAAAGATAATCTATAATCTGCAACCCTATTTGCCTCTGTCCAACTAGTGCAACTTACATCCATTTGAAACTGCTTACTATATTTCAGCCTTGCTCTCCCTCTACAACTTTCGACACTTCCGTCCAATGCTAAACTGATCATTTGATTTCTCAGAATATTTCTATAAACGGATCCCTTCTTCTGGTCAAACTGTGCCATAAATTTCTTTTCTCCAAATTCGATTCAGTACCTGCTTATTAGTAATCAGATCTGCCAACACGATCTTCCGCATTCTTCCGTACCGCCAGATTTCGAAAGCTTCTCTTATTCTATGAACCGCTTATTGTCACAGTTTCACTTCCGTACAAGGATATACTCCAGACTAATACCTTCAGAAAAGATTTCCAAACATTTAAATTTATATTCGATGTCAGAAACTTCTCTTTTTCAGGAGGCTTTTATTGCTGTACATTTTATATCCTCTCTACTTCGACCGTCGTCAATGTTCTTGTTTTGCTGCCCCAACACTCCTTTTGGTGTGTCATTTCCAAAGCTATGAGGGCGTGCGGAAGAGTAATGCCTCCGATTTTTTTTGTGGAAGCTCTATAAGCTTTTTGAATAAAACTTTATTAACATTACACATTTTTTTCTTCATGTCTACATATTTATTTCTCAACGTAGTCACCATGGCGACGAGTACATTTCTCCCAACAGGAGGGCACTATAGAAGGTTTGTAGAAGGTTCAACTTCGTTGACGTAGTTACAACCTCACTTTTGCTTGCACCGCTTCATCACTATTAAAGCAGAGTTCTCGATGACGTTCCTTAACTTTTGGAAAGTGATGAAAATCGGATGGGACCAATTCGGGACTGTATGGAGGATGATCGATGACAGTGTACGTAAGGCTCGAATTGTTGCGGATGTCGCAGCGCTCGTGTGTGACCTGGCGTCGTTATAATAAAGGGGAGGGTGCTCCATGTGTGGACCAAGTCTTCGAACGTGTAACTATTACAGCAGGCTGTTTCTCATGCACCGACATAGTTACGTTACACACCGCCATGTTACAAGGATCAATTCCAGGCCCTCTAGCGGGAGAGCGCTGCAAATACGTTTCTTCTTTTTTTTGGTCATCAGTCTACTGACTGGTTTGATGCGGCCCGTCACGAATTCCTTTCCTGTGCTAACCTCTTCATCTCAGATTAGCACCTGCAACCTACGTCCTCAATTATTTGCTTGACGTATTCCAATCTCTGTCTTCCTCTACAGTTTTTGCCCTCTACAGCTCCCTCTAGTACCATGGAAGTCATTTCCTCATGTCCCTTCTCCTTATCAGTCTTTTCCACATATTCCTTTCCTCTCCGATTCTGCGTAGAACCTCCTCATTCCTTACCTTATCAGTCCACGTAATTTTCAACATTCGTCTATAGCACCACATCTCAAGTGCTTCGATTCTCTTATGTTCCGGTTTTCCCACAGTCCACGTTTCACTACCATACAATGCTGTATTCCAGACGTACATCCTCAGAAATTTCTTCCTCAAATTAAGGTCGGTATTTGATATTAGTAGACTTCTCTTGGCCAGAAATGCCTTTTTTGCCATAGCGAGTCTGCTTTTGATGTCCTCCTTGCTCCGTCCGTCATTGGTTATTTTACTGCCTAGGTAGCAGAATTCCTTAACTTCATTGACTTCGTGACCATCAATCCTGATGTTAAGTTTCTCGCTGTTCTCATTTCTACTACTTCTCATTACCTTCGTCTTTCTCCAATTTACTCTCAAACCATACTGTGTACTCATTAGACTGTTCATTCCGTTCAGCAGATCATTTAATTCTTCTTCACTTTCACTCAGGATACCAATGTCATCAGCGAATCGTATCATTGATATCCTTTCACCTTGTATTTTAATTCCACTCCTGAACCTTTCTTTTATTTCCATCATTGCTTCCTCGATGTACAGATTGAAGAGTAGGGGCGAAAGGCTACAGTCTTGTCTTACACCTTTCTTAATACGTAGACGAAGAATAAAGATGTAGAACGCTAATGACAGTTGTTTTATTTAAAAAGCGTTAACCGTTTTCACATAAAAATTTGAGAAGCACTGCTTTTTGGCACATCCTCTTAATTTATTCGGCACTGTCTGCTTTAATTCGACTACATTCCATTACCCTTGTTTTACTTGTGAGGATGATCATCTTGTAAGCTCTTGTCAAGACACTACCCATTCCGTTGAACTGATCTTCCAAGTCCTTTGCGATGCCTTAAGGTTTGCTGGTGACACTGAAACAGTCAATTTTTTTTTATTTCTGTTCCCTGAACTATAATTAGGTTTCCATTTTGTTTCTTGGTTTCCTTTACTGCTTGTTTACATACGAATCAAATAACATCGGGGATGGAGAGGCGGGGGGGGGGGGGAGGGGGAGGGGGAGGAGGAGGAGGAGGGGGTAGAGAAATAGAGAGAGAGAGAGAGAGAGAGAGAGAGAGAGAGAGAGAGAGGAAGGATATCTAAGAGATTTATTTCTTTCGTATCCGCTAGACACATGCAAGTTCATAATTTTCTTTTCAGTAAATAAAATGTGAGTTATTCTTTCTTACGATATGAATACGTAAATACAGTGGTAGAAATGCAGCTGTTTCGTAATGGCAAACATTCTTCTAAGGGCGCTGAAGACCTGGGCTATGGTGGAAGTTGGTAACTCATGTTAGTTTCATGATCAATGACGAAGTTTCGAGATCTCTTGACAAACGCCTCTGGATAATACTTGTTACCAGTCAACATACACATCATGGTCCGCGTTTCTTCAAAGTGACACTGAACTGACACGCCTGTATGTGTTGTTGTGCAACAAGTGGGTTTGGTTTGCTAAAACCTTTTTTTTTCCTGAAGGGGGAGGGGATGGGTGAATACACAGCTGTGAAATGTAAGTGCGCATACGTGTGAAGGTGCTTCACAAATCCCGTTAAAGATTTCTTGGGCTTTGACTACACAAGACTCTTCATATGGCCCCACAAGAAAAACTCGAGAGGAGCTAAATTTTGGTAGCGTGGTATGGTTCACACGTTCGCGGAAGCCACGTGCAAAATGCGCGAGTGCGACATCATGTTGCAAACACATCTGCTGATGGAATGACAGTGGCAAATCTTCCACTAAGTCCGACAGACCGCATGCAGGAATATCAAGTATCTGGAACCCGTTAGGCAAAAATTTTGTAGTGGAGATGCGGCTTCATTTGCACCTCTTCCATCTTCTGTTTCACACCAAGTATAGTGAGAAATGTTACCAGTACCTTGTTTTGGTTGTTCTACCACCACAGTCAGGTTGTAGAACCACGCCTGTCGTGCACAAAAGACTTCTCCAATAGAGAGCTTTGGCAGAGATCGATTTGTTGTATGTCAAAGACAACTTTTACAGTGTCTTCAGAGTATATATTCAGGGACACCTCTAACGACTTGAGCAAGCTAAGTAGCGTAAAGCGAGTTTTGAAAATACCCCCACACATGTGTAAGGCATGTTCTGCAAAAACCGACTGTATTCCCTGTTCTTTAAGCGTGGAATAAAGCAAGTTTTGCTGAAGCCCGCCGCATAGGCTTGCAGAGGAAGCTGAACAGCATTTTTAAAAACTATTTACCAAAAAATGCATAAAGCGAGTTTTTTTTTAAACGATCGTCAATTTTGGAACACCCTGGAGATTACGTAATTTGCTTAGCTTTGAGAGTAACCCTAGTCTTGTTGTCCTCCGATCCTTTGCTTCCGTATCACCCCAATAGAGAGTTAATTTTTTATTTCAGTATTGCGAGAGACTGCTGAAACGTCGTGCTCATCTACTTCCATGCATCCTCCCTTTTTTGCTTGATTGGCATAGACTTTCTCCTTCTCCTTTTTTGTACAGTTCGATGGGGCAGATGCTGTTTCCCTGATTCATTGTCTCGCGTGCAACAAGTAACGACATTTACGTAACCGAAACCAGAGAAGCAAAGTCTCCTTGACGCACGCCTAAAACCCAACTGCGGTCAGCCTCGAGCAACAGGTATCGCGGTGGGAACTGCGTTTACACTACGCGGTACTTAGCTTGCGAGGCTGCTTCGCGTGATTTAAACGCGTCTTTAGTGACTGCTGACGTCCGGTGCATAATTATTTCATACTTCATGTTACTTACAGAAGTCGTGCCGGGAATCAGCACTTAGCAGAAGAGTGTTGTTATCAGGAGAAAGAGGATAACGAATGGAAGTGTCCGTGTAGGAATCAAATATAAAAATTTTGCACCTCAAAGTTACCGGCTCATTGGTCGCAATGATTAAACATTGCGTAGGTTGGTTGGTAACCGCAGAATTGAAGGTCGATCGCCAGCCCTCTTCTATGGAGGCTTGTCGTAAGGAGCGTCTGTAAATGTTACACATTTGGGAAGAAATGACATTGTCAGTCGAGAATGCGATGATATTCTTTAACCGTCTTATGACAACAGTCACATCTACACAATGAAGAAGAAAACAGCAACCGAACGTTTACATCAGATACATATTTCCAACTATCACATAGTTACAATGGATAATAATTGAACTATATAAAATAAAATCGTCACAACTTCTAAACGGTTTGCGTTAGGACGACCAAACTGCACGGTTGGTCGCGGGGCATGATGAGAATTAGTATGTAAATATGGTTTGGTTTAGAGGCGAAGCTCATGATGGATTAGTCACTAAGCAAAATTGGCGCATTTGAGGGGTGGGGAGGGGTGGAGAGACTGAGAATCCGCATTTCGCGATCGAGAAGTTCTTCACATTCAACGGGTGACCATGTGGTGTGCAATGTCCAGTCACGGAATAATCGGTGCGATACTCCTTGATGGCACGCTGAATATCGAATGGTACGTGAATGTTTTGGAAGATTATTTCATCCCCCTTATCCAAAGTTAAACCGATTTCGACAAGATGTGGTTGATGCAAGTCGGAGCTCGACCCCATGGAGGCAGGACAGTGGTCTCCTGGAGACGCACTTTCGGGACCGCATTCCGGCTCCGAGGTACCCAGAGGCCACTGGCATGAGCCTCGAATGGCCCGCCATATTCTCTGGATCTGAACACGTGCGAATCCTTTTTATGGGGCTACATTGAAGACAAGGTGTACAGGAATAACCCAAAACTATTGCTGAGCTGGAACAACCATTTAGATGGTAATCGAGAGCATCTGTGTTCAGACACTTCAGCGGGACATGTAGAATTTCGCTATTCCTCTCCGCCACATCATCGCCAATGATGGCATGCTTAACGAACATGTCATAACCTCAATCCGAATATCTGTAGTGACGTTTACATGTTCAATAAAGTGTGTGCACGTCGTAGTTTGTAATTTATTTACGTTGTTTTCGTATAGTTCAATAACTGTCACCCAGTCTCTTCAGTGCATATAAAAACAGGTGCCATTAGTTCCAAAGAGTTACGTAGTGAACAACAATAGTTTACGTACAGCATACAGGAGCCTAACACTGAGTTCATGTTAGGCTCCTGTATGCTCTACGTCAACTAATAATATTTGCTAAGCGAAACTTCCGGACTAATTAGCCAAATATGGAATGGAATGAATAGACCTACTGTAAAGTCACCTGTTGTTATATGCACTGAAAACGATCATGTGACAGATGAAATCTAGATCTGCTGTAATAAAACGACGGATTTCGTGATCGACTGCTGTGCTTTCCTTCATTGTCTACATTCAACTACCGCTGCGCCCAACAAGATAATATGGATTGCAGCCAATTTAACCACATCTATGTTTACATGACTAGCACTTTAATGTTTGGCAGAGGGTTGTGGAACTTCTTTCAGACAATTTCCCGACCGTTCCACTCTCGAACAGCACGAGAAAAAGGGAATACCTAGAACATTAACAATCCGCCCGAATGGCTGAGCGCGTTAACGCGCCGCTTCTGAGGTTCGGGGAGGCGGACCTGCCCCGGACCGAATGGAGGATGCTAAGTTCACCCAAACTGGATATGATGTGACGTCATGACGACGTATATACGCTTTAGTCGATTAACCCATCTATCGACGTTTACGAACGTTCGAGATTCTAAACTGTCGTCAGCTAGTTGTTTGTTTTGACACGTGCGATTCTGAAAACAGCTCAGTGTGGCAGCGTATATGTATTTCTCCAAAATAAAAGTAAAAGAGCTGGATATTAATAGAAATATTCCCGACCGTGGCCTTGAAAACACCACGGACAACACGTTTCGTAAAAAAGTGAAGTCTTCTTATGTCCCGACCAGATTAGATTGTGTGATTGTTGTATTGAATGCTTACGCCGAAAATAATATTTATTTATTATCAACATTTTAGTATGGTTTCATACAATTGGTCTTGTCAGTACATATTAGATTGTAGCAGCATACTCTTGCTGATTTTTTTTTCTTAATTTATATAGCTGAAAGAGAACTCGTGCAAGTTCGTTAGCTAAGTAATTTATATGTCCATCCCAAGATGGTCTTTTATCAACCATAATTCCAAGTAATTTTACACTCAGACCGCGGAGACAGGTACCTTAGTGTCCAGTAATGACTGGTGTGTAGAATGATTGAATTTCGAACTTAAAAAGAAAAATATGAGGCATTGTTGAAGAAAAATCGTCGACCGGAGATGAAATACGAGGGGAAGTGGATTTCTCAATGTAATCTTAACCAAAGGTTAGTGTCTAGTACTGATTGACGTATGAAATGATTGAATGCAGTGTCAAAGCATTCCATGGTGGTATGATAAACCAGACGTACTGTATATTATGTCATGTATACAACCACAATAGTTTTAGCATGTACCTGGCCATGTCAATGTGGTTTATGTCAGCAGTATAATTTGCTAAGACAAGATTATGCAAAATACGAATTGCATCACAACATGAGCGGATACCTTAAACTATGCAGAAGGCTCGTTACTTTTGCTGGATGCAGCTTGCAGAAGATGGCACCAGTAAAGGTCTCTTACTCGGAGAACCAATGTGTTTGGTCATCATATACTCAGTTCAGCTTTGGAGTCTACTGTTCACAAACGAATAGCGCAGAGCACAGCGCTACCCTGTCACAACCTCTCGAAAGTTCACAAAAGGCGAATAGTCGATATACGGTTTCTATCGTTTTCGATGTAGCGTGTATACGTCATAATGACGTCACATCGTATCCAAGTCCGGTGAACTTAGCATCCTCCGGACCGAATACTCCTCGTAGCTTAACGACGTCCACCTGGACATCGGTTTTAGAGGGTTTTCTCACATCCGACTAGGTGAATACAGGGCTCGTACTCACGACCCGATTCAGATACACGCTAAGCAGACATTTACAAAACGTTCTCACACCTTGTACATGAGATGTACTCTAGACGCAGACAGATAGGGTACACATATTCCGTACAAGGAATAGTGATGGCTTCAGGTAGAACATCCGCTGTTGTCAAAACCTATATGACAATGCCGTCATGGAAGAGAAACGAGAGAAGGCGGCAAAGAAGAATAATAAGAAGTAGTAGAAGTTAACTTTTTTTCATTTGGAGGAGAAAGCCAGTGACTGGATTTCATGGTAAGATATCAGCGTTACAAGAAACGCTGTTTTAATGATTGACTGTCTAGTTCGTGACACATTCGTCTTTTTCGTGATTGTATACAGTAAGCTGCCCATCTCTGAACTTCTTCGATATCCTTCGCAAATCCCATCTGGTAAGAATCCCCCACTGCGCCGGTCAACGTTTTGGTCCTGACTTCTATGATTCAGATACACAGGCCTTAAATCCACGGTGACTAATACAGCTGAAAGGGACACAGATTATGTCAAAAATGACATTATCACTCACAAGATAGAACAAATATACTGTAAAAATTTCAAAAGTATGGACAACAAATCGGATGTTTAAAAACCCTTGCACGTCTCTTTTGGGATGACCCCCGTACGTGGTATACAGTGCCTCGCGTGTCACACGTCGTGGATTCCAGTAGCGACAGCGAGGCAGGCTTTAAAGCTCGACCACGGCGTTTCCAAGGACGAGTCGAGGAACGCTGCAAGATAAGAACGTGCCGCCTTCTGGTACATTAATAACAGTAAATTTCACAGTTTTGTCTCAATGAGTGTATTTACGGATTCAGCTATGGCAAAATCGGCGACCTGTTACAGCCGCATAGCACACGATTAACGTATATTACGGCGGATAAGACGACCCCCAGATAAGACGAGGGATAAATTCTCGCCAAAGATATATAGTTTTATCATATTCCAGTCCTAAAAACGAACCCCAAACTATCAACAACCTATTAATGTAGTTTAGAACAGTGAGCATCTGGATAATAATACGTGCACTGATTCGGATAATGACCTTGAGTATTTATAAAAGCGTCGTACTGGCTATTCAGTTTTGCGGACATACCCGCTCTGTACTCCTGAACAATTAGTATGGTTGAACACGTCACAAAACAAAAGCCTCCTACAGCGTTGTTACAGTTTTGCCTATAGAAGCACGTGTCGAATACCGAACGCTTATGTCCAGCTAAAAGTATTGTTGTAAGTTGTATTCTGTGTTCAAACAGTTTGTACTCTGATAAGTATAATCGGCGTAAGATCTGTGAAGTGGGTGCCTAATGATCAAGCCAAGACCGAAGCAAGATTGCAGGCTAAAGAATCTAACAACTGTGCTGCAGCCAAGGGCTTTCGATGCAACAAATAAGATGGCAAGAGACTGGCGAAAGAATGGAAGTGCTATTAAAAAATGCCAATGAAATGGTGTTTTACGAGGAGAGGAATAGCTTGCTCGCCAGATTCGAAAAATAGCGTTATATAATGTATATAGTAACAGAAGGAGAATAATTATATTGTTAAAAAAAATATGATTAGGGCTTACACGTTGAAGTGGGTATGAGCCACTCCAGGGCACGGCAAATAATTTAAAGTAACTGTAGGTTGGTGCAATCTTTCCATGAACAGAAAATATCTGTTAATATGGCAGAAAATAATAACTGCGCAGAAAGATCTTGGCCATGAAGTAACGAGTTTTCGCAAGTTTGTTATTCGCGTAACGCAAAAATACAACCCTCTACTACCTCACATTGGAAATATGGATGAAACCCCGATGAATTTCGATGATAAAGAATTGAACTGTGGGAATGAAAGTCGTAAAAGTGTTCAAGTCAGAAGTATACGCCACGAAATGACCACGTTTACATTAACATGCACTGCAGATGGAACAAAATTAGAAACCTTCGCCCATTTTCAAGCGGAAAACCATTCGTAAAATGAAATTTCCTCCACTCATTATTGTACATTTTCACGAAAAGGGATGGATGTACGAGAATGCCGTGAAACTGTGGACGGAAAATGTATGGAGGAGGCGACCAGGTCACGTAACTGAAAATACAAATATCACATAACACGAGCCAATACTGATATGTTACACTGCTATCAAACCGTTGGTTTCACTTCGATCCTACCACCTTCAGACGCCTCTGCATAAACTATTCAAAAACCATATGCGTGAACAGTGGAACATTGGATGACGAGTGGCGGAAAGTCGTATACGAAAGGTGGGGAGGTACGCGGACTGCATCACTTTTTTGTGTGATTTCATGATCAAAACATGGGAAAAAGTGAAATGGAAATGTGATCAAATTCTTCGAGAAGCGTGGGGTTTCCAATGCTATTGATGCCACTGAGGACGATTTGCTATCCTTCGAGAAGCATGGAATTTCCAATGCTATGGATTTCACTGAGGACGATTTGCTATGGGATACTGATGACAGCTGGCCGCTGTGGGCGAGTGGTTCTGGGCGCCTCAGTCCGGAATCGCGCTGCTGCTACGGTCGCAGGTTCGAATCCCGCCTCTGCCATGGATGTGTGTAATGTCCTTAGGTTAGGTTTAAGTAGTTCTAAGTCTAGGGGACTGATTACCTCAGATGTTACGTCCCACAGTGCTTAGAGCCATTTGAACCATTTCTGATACTGATGACTAAGCGGAAATCGATTCACAAGGTGCAGAACGGGACCTATATGACGAGTTTCTCACAACGAAACTTAAGATGTACTTTACGAGCTGTTTTCCTTAGATCATTGTGAGGATTTTGCAGCGTTTTAAATGCATTGGTGAGTGATTCATATTACAATAGTTTTAATATATATAAATTTCAATCTATGTTTTATGTACATCGTCTAAGTCGACCCCGATTTTGGGTGCCTTTTTTTTAATACTTCAATTACTGTCTTATCTCCCGAAATACATGGTACTAAGGAGGTCACGTAGTGTGTCATGCATCTCCTTCCCGTGAATAATTCAGTTCTGCTTCCGCGCGGCTGTACGCCGCGTTCCCCTGTGACCCAACAGCCATTATTCACCATAGGTTAACCACCAGAGATCTAGTTAAGTGCATGCGGTAAGTGTATGCCATTTGTCACCAGTCAGAATACACAGTCTGGCTTCTCCCTGTTCCCCATATACCTTGGCTGCCGGAGTATCCAAGCCTGACGGAGGTACAAGCAGTGCACGATGCTCTGTGCGGCTCCGCAAGGGGCGCACCGATGGCCGTCTGCCAGTTTCTCGGAACGCCCGTCTTCGGTGCTCGACGGCCTTCGCATGAAAAACTGTCCGCTTGGCCTAGCCGTTTACGGCTGGAGGACGCCCTGCCACGTCCTATTTCCCTGTGACTTGCAATTGGTGGATAGTTTCGAAACACCCCTCGAAGTTATGACACGTGTGACATTTTTCATTTTATTTACTACCGCCCTTACAGGAACCCCTTAACTGAGCACCCACAACGACCTGTGACCATCCAACAGTTTTAAAATTTAAATTTTACACGAAGTCGTACATTACTTTTTAAACCTTTACGCGCATCATTCACTAACAGCTGTGTCAGACAATCCAGCAGCACTGCCGGCGGACTTTCTTCAGACACTGAAATTAATTGCTTGTAATTTCCGCCACAGACCGACCTGGTCTGGCCATTGATATTAACAGTAACACTAAACAGTAACAACCAGAAAGCGCATGCGCGCGTTATCGCTGTGTTGTAGGCGGATTCACGGGAGTTTTGAACTGCTTCTCTTCCGGCACGTGGATAATTTGTTTGTGATTCTCGTAGTTCCACTCTCTCTGCCACCAGATGCCACACGCGCTAGATCTGTTTCGTTCGTGGCGGATTGTCGTGCAGCACTCCCTTTAGCGAACCAAGAAGCAGTGTTATTAGAATAAACTGTGTTCAGATGCTGAAGGCGCAAGATGACATTTCGTGGACGCACATGTGTGCTGGTCAGGACAGGCAAGGATGTGGGGCATCTGAAAGGAATTTTTTCAATGAAAGAATTATTTGAAAGTTAAAAATTATAATTTGGGGGCTAGAAAACGCGTCGTCTGCCACAGTTCAGTCATTGGTCACTTAAAATCAGCTACTGACAGAGCATCTCCTGTTCCCATCGTATCTAACGTCTTCCAACACTTCGTGTTACGCGTTAAGTAACTGCACTTGTGAAATGACACGCCGTGTTTGTCTATTGCCTATAACCGAGTCGTAGCCAGCAGCCGATGTGGCAACACTGTAACGGTGGGTTATAGACGTCAAGTAACAAGTAATTTTAATCGGACTATGATTTCCGTGGTAAGGTGTTCTCACCCTGGCACGGTCCAGTTTCAGTAATGTGATCCGCTATGTTTGTGTAATAACCACTTTGAGATGGCAAGTGTCAGCACTAGCAGCGGAAGGTATATAAGCGAGTCTGTGGGACTCGGAAACAGTGCAGTAGTTGTAATGCTGAAACGAGGTGATTTATCTGACGTATGAAAGGACATTATCATTGGCATCCGGGCCAACAGCAGAAGCATTTCCGACACGGCTAAGATTGTAAAGAATTCGCGTGCCGCCGTGGATCAAGTATGTTGTTGTTGTGGTCTTCAGTCCAGAGACTGGTTTGATGCAGCTCTCCATGCTACTCTATCCTGTGCAAGCTTCATCATCTCCCAGTACCTACTGCAACCTACATCCTTCTGAATCTGCTTAGCGTATTCATCTCTTGGTCTCCCTCTACGATTTTTACCCTCCACGCTGCCCTCCAATACTAAATTTGTGATCCCTTGATGCCTCAGAACATGTCCTACCAACCGATCCATACTTCTAGTTAAGTTGTGCCACAAGCTCCTCCTATCCCCAATTCTATTCAATACCTCATTAGTTATGTGATCTACCCATCTAATCTTCAGCATTCTCCTGTAGCATCACATTTCGAAAGCTTCTATTCTCCTCTTGTCCAAACTATTTATCGTCCACGTTTCAGTTCCATAGATGGCTACACTCCATACAAATACTTTCAGAAACGACTTCTTGACACGTAAATCTGTATTCGATGTTAACAAATTTCTCTTCTTCAGAACACTTTCCTTGCCACTGCCAGTCTCCATTTTATATGCTCTCTACTTCGACCATCATCAGTTATTTTGCTCCCCAAATAGCAAAACTCATTTACTACTTTAAGTGTCTCATTTCCTAATCTAATTCCCTCAGCATCACCCGACTTAATTCGACTATATTCCATTATCCTCGTTTTGCTTTTGTTGATGTTCATCTTATATCCTCCTTTTAAGACACTGTCCATTCCGTTCAACTGCTCTTCCAATTCCTTTGCTGCCTCTGACAGAATTACAATGTCATCGGCGAACCTCAAAGTTTTTATTTCTTCTCCATGGATTTTAATACCTTTACTGCTTGCTCAATATACAGATTGAATAACATCGGGGAGAGGCTACAACCCTGTCTCACTCCCTTCCCAACCACAGCTTCCCTTTCATGCCCCTCAACTCTTATAACTGCCATCTGGTTTCTGTACAAATTGTAAATAGCCTTTCGCTCCCTGTATTTTACCCCTGCCACCTTTAGAATTTGAGAGAGAGTATTCCAGTCAACATTGTCAAAAGCTTTCTCTAAGTCTACAAATGCTAGAAACGTAGGTTTCCCTTTCCTTACTCTATTTTCTTAAGGTAAGTCGTAGGGTCAGTATTGCCTCACGTGAGTTCACGAAAAAACTGCGCTATCCACCACCGGCGCCTAGATACCTGTGGTGCACCACAGGCCGTAGATGACATGGGTGAACGACGGCTTCGGAGATGTGTACATTCGAATAGACATGTTATCTGCTTAGATACTGGCCGTCCAGATGAACCAAGGGGCTACCAACACTGTCTCCTCAATGACCGTTCAGCGAACGTTGCTACATATGGAACTTCGCAGCAAGCGCCTGGTTCAAGCACCCATGCTGATAGTTGCTCATCGGCGACCAAGGCGGGAATTTGCACATCAGTACCCTAACCGGGCCTCCACTGAATGGCGAAAGGTGGCCTTTTCAGACGAATCACGTTTTATGCTCCGTCAGACAGCTGGCCACTGGTGTAAAAAGCGTGAAAGTCTGAAAGCAAGCACCCTGCAACAATAATTGTGGTCTGATGAATGTTTTCGTGGCTGCTTCTCTGCGTGATGTCATTCTGGAAAGCACAATGGATTAACGCAAGTACTGGATTCATCCTTGGGACCATGTCCACCCTTACGCTTTCCTCAGTATGGGTGGATCTATCAGCAAGACGATGCAACGTGTCACACAGGTCGCAGTGTACGTCCTTACTTTACCACATTCCTCTGGCCACCAAAGTCCCCAGATTTAAGTGCAATCAAGAACCTGTGGGGCTAACACGATAGGGCTGTTCGCACCATGGAGCCTCAACCGAGAAATCTAGCGCAGCTGTCTACAACAGCGAATTCGGCATGGCTACTCATCCCTGCCCATACCTTCCAGAACCTCACAGACTCTCTTGCTGCGTATGTCGCAGCGATCCGCCCCGCAAAAAGGTGATTATTCAGGATTCTGGCAGGTGATCACAATGTGACTAGAACCTGTAGCCGGCCGCTGTGGCCGACCGGTTCTAGGCGCTTCAGTGTTGAACCCGCGCTGCTGCTACGGTCACACGTTCGAATCCTGCCTGAAATATTACTGTATCTCATTGCTACCTATCAGAACCCCTCGGAGAGCATTAAAGGTAAACACCAGTCCTAATTGTCCAATTGTAAAGTGACCTGTTTCCAAATAACATACAAAAGTAACCACTATTTCAGTATACATATAATTCGAAAACAATGCTTTGCTGATTAACATTGTTCTTATGTGAGAAACAAAACATAAATGTGAAATTAATACTGTAACTAATCGAAAGAAATGTAGCACATGGTTAGGATGTACCAGTAAACCTATCATTATAAAATTACTACAGCAAATTAAACAGAACATATAAATAAAGCACGTCAATTTAATCTCCGATATATGTTAGTACTAAAATTCAGGCACTAGTTGATTTGTTATAAACAAATTTAGAAATGTAATTATTACCTGTAACGTAATTAGAAAATGTTATATTAACTCGTAACTAAGTTGAAAATACATTCACCTTGTTCAACACTGAGATTGTAAATTTTTAGCAATGTGTATCTCATATTCGGTTTAACTTTTAATTGTGATTTTACATAAAATTGTAATTTTCATTGTAGGTAATTGTTAACAAAAATATAAATAGAGGTCACGCAGGCGTCTTGAGGCACTCGTTTGTTGATTGTTGTGAACTCTGTGTCGTTTTATGTCAACTTTGGGTACATGTGATGTAACCGGTACAGTTCACCAGGCTCGGACACCAGAGTCCTGGATATTGGTATTAAAACTGCACTGTAATTTGGAATTTATTTGGGAGTCTTCCGCAATCCTTTTCATAGGCTGCACAGCGACGAGACATGAATCCAGGAATTTTACAAAACCCCGAGAACTAAACAACTCTCAATGTTGGTAGAATTGACGTGAAAACAACAGCGCATCGACTGGGCATTTCACTCAAAACATTTGCAACGCGGAGGTGGGAAAATATAAAACATCTCATGCCTCAGGCATGGATGCGTGTGATGTCCTTGGTTAGTTAGGTTTAAGTAGTTCTAAGTCTAGGGGAGTGATGACCTCAGATTTTAAGTCCCATAGTGCTCAAAGTCATTTGAACCATATGGAACGTGTAAATCTGACGCCAAGTATACTTGGTGGATACAAAAATCCAACCACCGACGGCTCCAGTCCATCACCACAGCTGGAAGACTGGCCCCTTTGGTACATGGGCACAGACTACTACTGCAGCAGTGGCAGTAGCAGTGAGATGCCTCGCTGTGCAGGAGTGTGAGCGCAGAGAGCTTCCCGGCCGCTTCCCAACACAATGCGGCGGCCAGCGACACGTCCGTCCGGCGAATAAATCTGTGTGTCGGCGCCACGCGGTCGCCGTGCCCCGCAACACAATGACGGCATTTATTCCGGGCACACTCACTCACTCACTCACTCACTCCTTCCGGCGCCACGTCGATCCTGGACCAATATCTATGATCTCCCGGCGTCACGCAATCGCCACGGCCTGTCCCCGCACTCCACCGAAAATAGCGACCGCCTCTGCGTACACCACCAACCTTACGTTCAGCTATTCTCTCGTTTGAAACTGCCTCCTCTGTGAAGATGGAAAAAAAGGGGGAGAGACCACACGTGCCCTTCACCTCCCTACCCTGTAAGCTCCAATGTACACTATCTGATCGAAAGTATCTGCACACGTATTTGTGGAAATAAATATGGGGCGTGTCCATCCTTCGCTCTGAGTGCCCGAGTTCTCCTGGGGGCACTTTCAGTGAGGTACACTACTAGCCATTAAAATTGCTACACACCAAGAAGAAATGCAGATGACAAACAGGTATTCACCGGACAAATATATTACACAAGAACTGACATGTGATTACATTTTCACGCAATTTGGGTGCATAGATGCTGAGAAATCAGTACCCACAACAACCGCCTCTGGCCGTAATAACGGCCTTGATACGCCTGGGCTTTGAGTCAAACAGAGCTTGGATGGCGCGTACGGGTACAGCTGCCCATGCAGCTTCAACACGATACCACAGTTCATCAAGAGTAGTGACTGGCGCATTGTGACGAGCCAGTTGGTCGGCCACCATTGACCAGACGTTTCCAATTGGCGAAATATCTGGAGAATGTGCTGGTCAGGGCAGCAGTCGAACATTTTCTGTATCCAGAAAGGCCCGTACAGGGCCTGCAACATGCGGTCGTGCATTATCCTGCTGAAATGTAGAATTTCGCAGGGATCGAATGAAGGTTAGAGCCACGGGTCGTAACACATCTGAAATGTAACGTCCACTGTTCAAAGTGCCATCAATGCGAACAAGAGGTGACAGACGTGTAACCAATGGCACCCCATACCATCACGTCGGGTGATACGCCAGTATGGCGACGACGAATACGCGCTTCCAATGTGTGTTCACCGCGATGTCGCCAAACACGGATGTGACCATCATGATGCTCTGAACAGAACCTGGATTATCCGAAAACATGACGTTTTGCCATTCGTGCACCCAGGTTCGTTGTTGAGTACACCATCGCAGACGCTCCTGTCTGTGATGCAGCGTCAAGGGTAACCGCAGCCACGGTCTCCGAGCTGATAGTCCATGCCACTGCAAACGTCGTCTAACTGCAGATGGTGGTTGTCTTGCAAACGCCCCCATCTGTTGACCCAGTGATCGAGACGTGGCTTCACGATCCGTTACAGCCATGCGGATAAGATGCCTGTCATCTCCACTGCTAGTGATACGAGGCCGTTGGGATTCAGCACGGCGTTCCGTATTACCCCCCTGAACCCACCGATTCCATTTTGGAACTCGACCAACGCGAGCAGCAATGCCACGATACGATAAACCGCAATCGCGATAGGCTACAATCCGACTTTTATCAAAGTCGGAAAAGTGATGGTACGCATTTCTCCTCCTTACACGAGGCATCACAACAACGTTTCACCAGGCAACGACGGTCAACTGCTGTTTGTGTATGAGGAATCGGTTGGAAACTATCCTCACGTCAGCACGTTGTAAGTGTCGCCACCGGCGCCAACCTTGTGTGAACGCTCTGAAATCATTTGCATGTCACACCATCTTCTCCTGTCGGTTAAATTTCACGTCTGTAGCACGTCATCTTCGTGGTGTAGGAATTTTAATGGCCAGTATTGTATATTAATGTCTGCAGGAATGACAGCCCATTCTTCCTCAGGAGTGGAAACCGGAGAAGGTAGTGATGTTGGACGCTGAGCTCTGGAGCGAAGTCGACATTCTACCTCATCCCTAAGGCGTTCCATTCGGTTCAGATCGCGACTCTGGGCAAGCCATCCCATTTCAGAAATGTTTCTGCAAACGAACTCTTGCCTCACAGATGCTGCTTCATGACAGAGTGCGTTGCCATGCTTGTGCCACGCAGCTAGCACTTTATTCCCATGAAGTAATGAGTGCTGTCGACAAGGTACCTCACATCGATTCCATATTCCTAGATTACCAGAAGGCTTTTGATACCGTTCCTCACAAGCGACTGTTAATCAAATTGCGTGCATATGGAGTATCGTCTCAGTTGTGTGACTGGATTCGTGATATCCTCTCAGAGAGGTCACAGTTCGTAGTGGCAGACGGTAAATCATGGAGTAGAAGTGATATCTTGCGTTCCGCAAGGTAGTGCCATAGATCCTCTGCTATTCCTGATTTACATAAATGATCTAGATGATAATCTGAGCAACCCCCTTAGATTGTTTGCAGATGATGCTGTAATTTACCGTTTTGTAAAATCATCAGACGATCAATTCTAATTACAAAATGATTTAAGAGGGAATTTCTATATGGTGCGAAAAGTGGCAATTGGCACTAAACAAAGAAAAGTGCGAGTTCATCCACATGTGTACTGTCAGAAATCCGGTAAATTTTGTTGTTGTTGTTGTTGTGGTCTTCAGTCCTGAGACTGGTTTGATGCAGCTCTCCATGCTACTCTATCCTGTGCAAGCTTTTTCATCTCCCAGTACCTACTGCAACCTACATCCTTCTGAATCTGCTTAGTGTATTTATCTCTTGGTCTCCCTCTACGACTTTTACCCTCCACGCTGCCCTCCAATACTAAATTGGTGACCCCTTGATGCCTCAGAACATGTCCTACCAACCGATCCCTTCTTCTGGTCAAGTTGTGCCACAAACTTCTCTTCTCCCCAATCCTATTCAATACTTCCTCATTAGTTACGTGATCTACCCATCTAATCTTCAGCATTCTTCTGTAGCACCACATTTCGAAAGCTTCTATTCTCTTCTTGTCCAAACTATTTATCGTCCATGTTTCACTTCCATACATGGCTACACTCCATACGAATACTTTCAGAAATGACTTCCTGACACTTAAATCAATACTGGATGTTAACAAATTTCTCTTCTTCAGAAACGCTTTCCTTGCCATTGCCAGCCTACATTTTATATCCTCTCTACTTCGACCATCATCAGTTATTTTGCTCCCCAAATAGCAAAACTCCTTTACTACTTTAAGTGCCTCATTTCCTAATCTAATTCCCTCAGCATCACCCGACTTAATTAGACTACATTCCATTATCCTTGTTTTGCTTTTGTTGATGTTCATCTTATATCCTCCTTTCAAGACACTGTCCATTCCATTCAACTGCTCTTCCAAGTCCTTTGCTGTCTCTGACAGAATTACAATGTCATCGGCGAACCTCAAAGTTTTTATTTCTTCTCCATGAATTTTAATACCTACTCCGAATTTTTCTTTTGTTTCCTTTACTGCTTGCTCAATATACAGATCGAACAACATCGGGGAGAGGCTACAACCCTGTCTTACTCCCTTCCCAACCACTGCTTCCCTTTCATGCCCCTCGACTCTTATAACTGCCATCTGGTTTCTGTACAAATTGTAAATAGCCTTTCGCTCCCTGTATTTTACCCCTGCCACCTTTAGAATTTGAAAGAGAGTATTCCAGTCAACATTGTCAAAAGCTTTCTCTAAGTCTACAAATGCTAGAAATGTAGGTTTGCCTTTCCTTAATCTTTCTTCTAAGATAAGTCGTAAGGTCAGTATTGCCTCACGTGTTCCAGTGTTTCTACGGAATCCAAACTGATCTTCCCCGAGGTTGGCCTCTACCAGTTTTTCCATTCGTCTGTAAAGAATTCGTGTTAGTATTTTGCAGCTGTGACTTATTAAGCTGATAGTTCGGTAATTTTCACATCTGTCAACACCTGCTTTCTTTGGGATTGGAATTATTATACTCTTCTTGAAGTCTGAGGGTATTTCGCCTGTTTCATACATCTTGCTCACCAGATGGTAGAGTTTTGTCAGGACTGGCTCTCCCACGGCCGTCAGTAGTTCCAATGGAATATTGTCTACTCCGGGGGCCTTGTTTCGACTCAGGTCTTTCAGTGCTCTGTCAAACTCTTCACGCAGTATCATATCTCCCATTTCATCTTCATCTACATCCTCTTCCATTTCCATAATATTGTCCGCTAGTACATCGCCCTTGTATAGGCCCTCTATATACTCCTTCCACCTTTCTGCTTTCCCTTCTTTGCTTAGAACTGGGTTTCCATCTGAGCTCTTGATATTCATACAAGTCGTTCTCTTATCTCCAAAGGTCTCTTTAATTTTCCTGTAGGCGGTATCTATCTTACCCCTAGTGAGATAGGCCTCTACATCCTTACATTTGTCCTCTAGCCATCCCTGCTTAGCCATTTTGCACTTCCTGTCGATCTCATTTTTGAGACGTTTGTATTCCTTTTTGCCTGTTTCACTTACTGCATTTTTATATTTCCTCCTTTCATCAATTAAATTCAATATTTCTTCTGTTACCCAAGGATTTCTACTAGCCCTTGTCTTTTTACCTACTTGATCCTCTGCTGCCTTCACTACTTCATCCCTCAAAGCTACCCATTCTTCTTCTACTGTATTTATTTCCCCCATTCCTGTCAATTGCTCTCTTATGCTCTCCCTGAATCTCTGTACAACCTCCGGTTCTTTTAGTTTATCCAGGTCCCATCTCCTTAAATTCCCACCTTTTTGCAGCTTCTTCAGTTTTAATCTACAGGTCATAACCAATAGATTGTGGTCAGAGTCCACATCTGCCCCTGGAAATGTCTTACAATTTAAAACCTGGTTCCTAAATCTCTGTCTTACCATTATATAATCTATCTGATACCTTTTAGTATCTCCAGGGTTCTTCCATGTATACAACCTTCTTTCATGATTCTTAAACCAAGTGTTAGTTATGATTATGTTGTGCTCTGTGCAAAATTCTACCAGGCGGCTTCCTCTTTCATTTCTGTCCCCCAATCCATATTCACCTACTATGTTTCCTTCTCTCCCTTTCCCTACACTCGAATTCCAGTCACCCATTACTATTAAATTTTCGTCTCCCTTCACAATCTGAATAATTTCTTTTATTTCATCATACATTTCTTCAATTTCTTCGTCATCTGCAGAGCTAGTTGGCATATAAACTTGTACTACTGTAGTAGGTGTGGGCTTCGTATCTATCTTGGCCACAATAATGCGTTCACTATGCTGTTTGTAGTAGCTTACGTGCATTCCTATTTTCCTATTCATTATTAAACATACTCCTGCATTACCCCTATTTGATTCTGTATTTATAACCCTGTAGTCACCTGACCAGAAGTCTTGTTCCTCCTGCCACCGAACTTCACTAATTCCCACTATATCTAACTTCAACCTATCCATTTCCCTTTTTAAATTTTCTAACCTACCTGCCCGATTAAGGGATCTGACATTCCACGCTCCGATCCGTAGAACGCCGGTTTTCTTTCTCCTGATAACGACATCCTCTTGAGTAGTCCCCGCCCGGAGATCCGAATGGGGGACTATTTTACCTCCGGAATGTTTTACCCAAGAGGACGCCATCATCATGTAATCATACAGTAAAGCTGCATGCCCTCGGGAAAAATTACGGCTGTAGTTTCCCATTGCTTTCAGCCGTTCGCAGTATCAGCACAGCAAGGCCGTTTTGGTTATTGTTACAAGGCCAGATCAGTCAATCATCCAGACTGTTGCCCTTGCAACTACTGAAAAGGCTGCTGCCCCTCTTCAGGAACCACACGTTTGTCTGGCCTCTCAACAGATACCCCTCCGTTGTGGTTGCACCTACGGTACGGCTATCTGTATCGCTGAGGCACGCAAGCCTCCCCACCAACAGCAAGGTCCATGGTTCATGGGGGGAGTACGGTAAACCGCACAAATCTAAGGGCTGTCAATTCAACTAAATACCTAGCAATTACGATTAGGAGCAACTTAAGCTGGAAAGACCACATAGATAATATTGTGGGGAAGGCGAAACAAAGACTGCGCTTTGTTGACAGAACACTTAGAAGATGCGACAAACCCACTAAAGAGACAGCCTGCATTACATTTGTCTGTCCTTTGCTGGAATATTGCTGCGCGGTGTGGGATCCTTACCAGGTAGGATTGACGGAGGACATCGAAGAAGTGCAAAGAAGGTCAGCCCGTTTCGTGTTATGGCGCAATAGGGGTGAGAGTGTCACTGATACAGGGTGTTTCAAAAATGACCGGTATATTTGAAACGACAATAAAAACTAAACGAGCAGCGATAGAAATACACCGTTTGTTGAATATGCTTGGGACAACAGTACATTTTCAGGCAGACAAACTTTCGAAATTACAGTAGTTACAATTTTCAACAACAGATGGCGCTGCGGTCTGGGAAACTCTATAGTACGATATTTTCCACATATCCACCATGCGTAGCAATAATATGGCGTAGTCTCTGAATGAAATTACCCGAAACCTTTGACAACGTGCCTGGCGGAATGGCTTCACATGCAGATGAGATGTACTGCTTCAGCTGTTCAATTGTTTCTGGATTCTGGCGGTACACCTGGTCTTTCAAGTGTCCCCACAGAAAGAAGTCACAGGGGTTCATGTCTGGCGAGTAGGGAGGCCAATCCACGCCGCCTCCTGTATGTTTCGGATAGCCCAAAGCAATCACACGATCATCGAAATATTCATTCAGGAAATTAAAGACTTAGGCCGTGCGATGTGGCCGAGCACCATCTTGCATAAACCACGAGGTGTTCGCAGTGTCGTCTAAGGCAGTTTGTACCGCCACAAATTCACGAAGAATGTCCAGATAGCGTGATGCAGTAATCGTTTCGGATCTGAAAAATGGGCCAATGATTCCTTTGGAAGAAATGGCGGCCCAGACCAGTACTTTTTGAGGATGCAGGGACGATGGGACTGCAACATGGGGCTTTTCGGTTCCCCATATGCGCCAGTTCTGTTTATTGACGAAGCCGTCCAGGTAAAAATAAGCTTCGTCAGTAAACCAAATGCTGCCCACATGCATATCGCCGTCATCAATCCTGTGCACTATATCGTTAGCGAATGTCTCTCGTGCAGCAATGGTAGCGGCGCTGAGGGGTTGCCGCGTTTGCATTTTGTATGGATAGAGGTGTAAACTCTGGTGCATGAGACGATACGTGGACGTTGGCGTCATTTGGACCGCAGCTGCAACACGGCGAACGGAAACCCGAGGCCGCTGTTGGATCACTAGCTGCGCGTTGCCCTCTGTGGTTGCCGTACGCGGTCGCCCTACCTTTCCAGCACGTTCATCCGTCACGTTCCCAGTCCGTTGAAATTTTTCAAACAGATCCTTTATTGTATCGCTTTTCGGTCCTTTGGTTACATTAAACCTCCGTTGAAAACTTCGTCTTGTTGCAACAACACTGTGTTCTAGGCGGTGGAATTCCAACACCAGAAAAATCCTCTGTTCTAAGGAATAAACCATGTTGTCTACAGCACACTTGCACGTTGTGAACAGCACACGCTTACAGCAGAAAGACGGCGTACAGAATGGCGCACCCACAGACTGCGTTGTCTTCTCTATCTTTCACATCACTTTGAGCGCCATCTGTTGTTGAAAATTGTAACTACTGTAATTTCGAAAGTTTGTCCGCCTGAAAATGTACTGTTCTCCCAAGCATATTGCAACGAACGGTGTATTTCTATCGCTGCTCGTTTAGTTTTTATTGCCGTTTCAAATATACCGGTCATTTTTGAAACAACCTGTATGAAACGCGAGTTGGTGGGGGGGCGAGGTGTGGGGGCCCAGCCACTGAAACAAAGGCGGTTTTCTTTGCGGTGAGTTCTATTTACGAAATTTCAATCACAAACTCTCTCTTCCGAATACGTAAATATTTTGTTGACACCCACCTACGAAGGGAGAAATGATCATAACAAAATAAGAGAAATCAGAGCTCGAACGGAAAGATTTAGGTGTTCCTTTTTCCCACGCGCCATTCGAGAGTGGAATGGTAGAGAAGTAGTATGAAAATGGTTCGATGAACTCTCTGCCAGGCACTTAAGTGTGAATTGCACCGTAACCATGTAGATGTAGTACATTCAGTTATCGTCTCCGAACTTTTACTCTGCTGTACGCAATACACGGTGCTGTGAAAAGTGTTCTAATCCCCTTGCATTACCGTCTTCTTTAGCGCAATAACGGGATCACACACTAATCGTGAAAAATAACCCTGTACTCTAACTCCACTTCCTCTGCACTTCAGATCGCTCGTTTCTAGTCATGATTCCTCACGCTGATTTAATTGATATTTTACAACCACTCCCTGCAATGCTCCATGGTCCCTCTCCGTCAGTCCAAGCGGTCTGCGTGGCCTTGCTTTGGCTTCGAGTATTCCTTCACAGTTTTAGAAGCATTGAAATGTCCCTGATGGATGTATTACCGAGTTGACATTACGACTCGTCCATATTGTTATATAAGAATATACAGCCTACAGTTGCAGGTTAACTTTATCGTTTACCTAGCTTTCAACGTTAGTAATAACGTCTTCTTCAGAACATAAAATATTATTTAAATGTTTGCCTAAAACAAGCCATGTCCTTAGTCAAATTTATAAAACTTGATGCATAACCATAAGGTTTTGTCACTTTATTAAACAAGCTGTAGCAAATTCACTTTAAGCCCGTCGTATGACTAGAGTCTCTGGTCACACGACGATGCGCATACAACGGGCTTAAAGTGAATTTGCTACAGCTTGTTTAATAGAAGTGACAAGACCTTATGGTTATGCATACATTTAAATAATATTTTATGTTCTCAAGAAGACGTTATTACTAACGTTGAAACCTAGGTAAACGATAAAGTTAACTTGCAACTGTAGACTGTATATTCTAAAAAAAAAACAATATTTGTGTCTGTCGCTGCATAAAAATGTAAAAAATTACCTTTCTTGGTTGATGTCCCAATAAAGAAACACGCAGTTCTGTGCCTTGAGACGTCTGTATCCCGGATCTCTCTAGTTCTACTTTCCACTTAGAAGCATTCAAAATATGGAGAAAAATACTACAGACCATCAGGTGGAAATATAGAAGACTGAAGAATCAAATGGAGCTGGCACAGCGCGTCTGTTTCAGGAAAATCAGATCAAATTACCATTTGCTCTGTGCTAAGAATGTGTGAAGCAACCAATTGTATTTTCTAGCAATATAACTAAGTGAAAACTGTATAGTCGCTGATCTGGGATCTTCACGGAGTGGGTTGTGGGGTGGTTCATCCGCTGCTGGTGTGCAGTTCAAGCAGTGTTGATACGGTGTATCCCAGTTCTTGAATAAGTCAAGGTGGCCTCTTGCTGAAATGTCTTCATTGGTTCATTTTCATTCCTTCTCCCTTGGGCAGCCAACACAGCCAGCTTGCGATTGTCGGAAGCTTAACAGTCCTTCACTGCTCCAAGTGCAAGCGACGCAACGATGCTGATGTGACCATTTACAAGTTTCTTAAAGCGAGCGCTAAAGTGAACGGGAGAATAGCGTGTCGTTTGACGCTCCACGAAGAGCGCGCTAGTGCCACACGCGCAGAGAGAAGGCTATCATGGCACGGGGTGCCAAAAGGAAACCAATTAAGTATTGTTTTCTTTGCGAGCACTATATGTTGTGGCAGTGAACAACACAAAATGAACAAAACTGTCATTACGAATGAGGAGATGGGACGATAGCGGAAGGTTGACATCTCTACGAAACTAACTCCTTTTGGAGAACGGATACTTGTTTTGACATTAACTTATGATGAACGAGGATAAATATCGATTAATAATGGAACTTGTGCAACATAAATTAACGAAACTAAACACTGATGACAAAATTAGTTACTATTATTGGCTAGTAGACGATTCCATGTCATTGATGAATCGATGCCTGAAAAAGAAAACACCTACACTTTTGGTGCTGCTGGCACCACTTCTTTTCAAGGTCTCAATGACAAGTTTTTCTCAGAAGCAATGTGAATGTAAGGCTATTTTTTTCCTTTTGATCTCCTCAACTGTTCTGTGACATACACTTTTAAAGTAGAGCACACTTCGCTTAATGCTCTATCCCTTTGTGCCTTTTATGATTTTATTTAGTTCTGATGTTAAACAGTCACGGTTTCACCTCACATTACTCAACAGAAGCGCTCACGCGTTCTTTGTGCAAAGTTGCCATGCACCGCAGGGGCAGTTAAGCGAAGAGCTACAGCCTTCTTTCACACTTGGAAGCACACGTGTGACTCAGCGCTTCGGCTTTTATCGGCAGCATTTGTGTGACGTTGTATGCGCTTTCACGCACGGAAAAGCAGAGTGTTTGAAAGTCTTTGCATCAAACGTCTAGCAGACATAGGCTACGTCATGGGGAACCACTGTCGATAGAGAGATAAAATGTTCGCTGATCCCTCCTGGCGATCCAAAGTGTTCTTTAATATTCGCCAGCCCCGGGACGAACAGGTTTCACGTAACTAGCAGGGTTTCCTCATCAGGCGTGCTGCGTATTACCTGCCCTGTAAACTGCTACAGTGATTTTCAATCCGAAAACTTTGAGAATTAGTGGGACTAAGCGGAGAGCGGATACTTTAGAAGCTAATCAGTGGGGAATGTTGACCAAGATTAGTAACAGATTGCGTGTTGCTATTCTCACTCATTTTACAGCTCTAGAATCGACCCGCTTCCACACTATTGTTATCCAATCCAGTAAGAAGGATCGCTCTATGCCCCCTCACCAGGTAATTTCTGTTTTGATTAATGTGCGCGGTTAATCTTTCACAGGAATCATACAGTTAGATCAGTCTGGCGATCATGTTTTATGCGTACAAAGGCGCAATCCGTGACAGTAATTTATGTATTGCGCGGACTGACAAAGGAGTACCACCTAAATATGTTGTGATTTACATATAGCACCAATTAATAAAATATATGAAATATTTACTTGTAAAGCATGGCTGTCATACGTAAATCTTTGATTTACATCAAATCAATATTCTTTCCGCAATACTTGTACCAGTTTTATTTAAATGCATGCTGGACCTTTTGGACTCCGCGGCCGTTAATGATTGGTGGTGAGGAATACAAATAGCAACAAATAATTTGACAAACATTTACTTCAGAGCCATAACAGAAGTTCGAGCTATCATGCCCATCTTCAAGACGCTAACATTTCCTATTACGTTGTTTTCGTTAGCAGCATATTGTCAGCTCAAGCACTGCACAAGAAAGTTTCAGTATTTATCGCCACTGTAAATTTTATGTCGATAGGCTAATAATATGCCTCCATCTGATTAGAAATAAAGTGAAACAGTTTTATGCAGTTACCTGTGTTCCAGTGACGGCACCTTGCCTTGCTTCGGTCATTATGTTGTTGTTTTTTCCTCTTCCCCCCCCCCCCCCCCCCCCCCTCCAGGACGATGTACGAACTGTTGCAGCGCAAGCAGCACACACATTCTAAATAAATCACCGTGGCAACAAAGCGCTGCACTGCAGGATTTGACGGCATGCTTTTGACCTAAATAATGTAACCGGAAACGATAGCCACCTAAAGATGGCCACCATAGCCCGAAATTTGTTACTGCACTGAAATAACGATTTTCTTTAGAAGTATTTGTGGCTGGTTGTGTTTTTCGCCAACAACTTTAACAACACTGAAATAGTGAAACAACGAAGCGCCGAAACACCGAGCAGTAGAAAAGTACGCCTTACCGTAGAGAAGTGCCAGTTCATCAGCTAACCACACTGTATATGCCTTCGCGAACTGTTCAAAGTGTGTGTGAACTCCTAGGGAACCAAACTGCTGAGGTCATCGGTCCCTAGACTTACACACTACTTAAACTAACTTATGCGAAGAACAAAACACACCCATGCCCGAGGAAGGACTCGAACCTCCGGTGGGAGTGGCCGCGCAATCCGTGACATGGCGCCTTAACACTCGGCACTGAAAAATCCCTGACAGTGTTGGGAATGGAAACCGGATCTTACGCGTGCCAGACTAGTGCGCTGAAAGTTCGGTTACGAAGGCAAACTTACGAAATGAAGTGCATCATTGCATATTCATCCCTCTTAAGACGACATCGTATTCGTGTCAATCGCGTTTACATGCATAATCGATAAGTTTCCTCGTCATCTATATAAAAGGAAGCAGCACTACGTTTAATAATTCCTATCAAATTCATGTCATAAAGCATTCATAAATGATGGGCGTACACCAGTTGTCATATTTAACAACTACAAGTGCATCATGACGTGAATTCGGCAGAAGGTATGTCTTTCATATAGATGACGAGGAACCTTGTATTATTATGCATAAGAAATACGCAAACGTGTTGTTTCAAGAGGACTGTCCTTTAAAAAGGAATGAGTATACACTTTGCCTCGTGACGCCAACTGAGGAGCTACGTCCGAACGAGACGAAGCGGCTCAGACCTGAGAACTGGCAGCGGCTGGGCGAGCTATGTGCTAATAACACACTTGCTCCGCAACGCATGTTCCTTAGAGCCGGAACGCGGAGACCACTCAGCTAATGAGCACAACGTGCAAAAATCAAATTTTATGAACCTATGGCGGTACAATTGCTTTTAAAGCGAGAGATGGACAAACAAAAAAGAAGTAAAATCAGCAGAGACGAGATTCTTGATGAGAGGGCTGCACTAGAAAATCCTTAGTTGGGACTGGAAACGTTCGGAATGAGTTGAAATTACAAGGTGACCCCTAAGTTCCTTCATATTTGAAAATGCAATACTTCATGGAATAATGTTGGTAGAGGGGTAAAATTTTACATACATGCTTGAAAGGACATGGGGTTTTATTCATCCGTATGACACAAAAGCAATAATTAGCGTACCGATTGATTTTGATTTTTAGCAAAGGTGGTCGGTACACAACACCGTAGACAACCTATCACCATGTTCCTCAATTATTTGAAGTACCCACATCGCAAATGCTCTCTGCATCACAAAATCGTTGGCTAACAGTTCAAGGTGACACTGGATTTCGTACGGATATCATTGGAGGGTACGCCTTAGTGATCTCCGAACAGTAGCGCGTGGAATGCCGGTGCGACGTGCGACTTCAAGAGCCTTAACTTTACAATGCGGAGATGAACCCGTTAAAATCTCCATTTCTTCCTTAACCGTCCGAATAGCAGCAGCACTTGTGTCTGGTCGCCCCCCAACTAGGCTGATAGTCTCAACAACTCGTGGGTTCTAACTCTTAACATTTTCTTCCCAGCAACACTTGCCACATGACCTTTACCCGGTCGAATACCTTTCTTATGGCGATAGGGCCGTAAAGCGGCAGTAGCGGATTCTTCATTCTGAAAGTAAAGCTTCGCTAAAAGTGCCTCTTCTGGTAACGTCAACATGCGACTGCTGGGGCATTTGACTCCTCCTCTCACTACAGCTCATTTTATACGCGTTTCTCATGCTGCGTCACCAACGTGTTCCTCTCCAGTGCCACTTATTGGTGACACTAAACCCGATGTCAAACTTGCTATCTACACTATTCCGCGAATTAGTTCATTTTCAAATGTTAACGGACTTCCGGGTCACTCAGTATATGCTGTTAATGAGGAGATAACTGAACACATAGACAAAGGAATCTAAACGTGGGGGGGGGGGAGAAAAAAAAAGAGATGAAATGCTACCAGAGAGAGAGAGAGAGAGAGAGAGAGAGAGAGAGAGAGAGAGAGAGAGAGAGAGAGAGAGAGAGAGAGAGAGAGAGAGACGGGGGGGGGGGGGGGGGGGGGCACAGGGAGTATTTCGTCGTTGTATGAGAGACTACGGTTGTTTCAGTTTCTCCCGCCGCTAATGATGGGCGAACAGCTACCATTTTAGCATCAAGTTTTCTCTTCTTTGTCACGGAAAGGATTTCTAGTTCCACTGTTCCTTTGCCACTGATGTGACAAAAGACATGGGATACCTCGTAATATACCGGATTTCCTTTCGCCCGACGCTGTGCAGCAAATCGACGTGGCATTAATAAGTCTTTGGAAGTCTCCTGTAGAAATATTGACCCTGTTCTCTCTATAGGCGCCCATAATTGCGAAAGTATTGCTGGTGCGAGATTTTGTACACGAACTGACCACTCTATTATGTCCCACAGATGTTCGATGGGCCTTGTTGACAACGAGGATCCATGACTTAGTAGGATCTGCGCTATACACTAACTCTAGCATCAACTCTTGCCAACTGAAAATGGCACTAATCTCACCAGGCCACGGTTTTCCAATCGTCTACAGCCCAACCGGTATGGCCACGAGCCCAAGAGAGGCGCTGCAAGCGATGTGCTGTTAGTAAAGGTTCAAATGTCTCTGAGCACTATGGGACTTGACTTCTGAGATCATCAGTCCCCTAGAACTTAGAACTACTTAAACCTAACTAACCTAAGGACGTCACACACATCCATGCCCGAGGCATGGTCCCGCGGTTCCAGACTGTAGCGCCTAGAACCGCTCGGCCACACCGGCCTGCTGTTAGCAAAGGTACCCACGTCGATAGTCTGCTGCCATAGCTCATTAACGCCAAATTTCGCAGCACTGCCCTAACGGATACGTTCGTCGTATGTTCAATACTGATTTCTGTGGTTATTTCACGCAGTGTTGTTTGTCTCCTAGTACTGACAAGTCTATGCATACGCCTTTGCTCTCGGTCGTTAAGTGAAGGCTGTCGTCCACCGCGTTCTCCGTACTGATAGGTAATGCCTGAAATTCGGTATTCTCGCCACACTCTTGACACCAACGATCTCTGAATATCAACTCCCTAACGATATCCGAAATGGAATGATCCATGCGTCTAAACCCAGTTACCATATCGCGGTCAACGTCTGTTAACTACCGTCGTCCGGCCATAATGAAGTCAAACTTTTTCACATGAATCACCTGAGTACAAAAGACAGCTTCGCCAACGTACTGCCCTTTTTATACCTTGTATACGCGATACTACCGTCATATGTACGAGGGTCAAAATACAGTTTTCATTCTGCACGTGTGATAGTTTTACAGTGTGTAGATACATCCTTCCCGCTTGTTTTCAAACTTAGTTCAACCTGTTCCAGTGAGTGGCGCCGTCACAGTGGGTCTTCAAGATGGCTGCTACACTTTACGTTCGTCAGAAGCAACGTGCTTCTCATACAATTCCTGTGCTGTGGAAACGAGACAGTGAGAAACATCCACAAGAGGTTGAAAAAGGTGTATGGAGATGCCGCTGTCGATCGCAGTACAGTTAGTAAGTGGGCAAGCAGGTTACGTGATGAAAGCGGGCACGGCAATATTGAGGATTGTCCTCGCAGCGGCAGGCCTCATACTGCACGCTCCGGACAGTGTGCAGCTACGCTGGGATAGGGGAAAGAAGTGTTTGCAGAATACTGAAAAGTGTTGGCGTTAAAAAAGATTTGTGCCAGGTGGGTTCCCAGGATGTTGACAGTGGCTCACAAACGAACAAGAAAAACGGTATGCAGCGAACAGTACGAGAATGGTGGAGATGAATTTCTTGGAAGAATTGTGAGAGATGATGAAATACTGCTCCATCATTTTTCACCACAGATGAAGAGGAAATCAATGCAGTGGCACCATGCAAATCGACCCAAGAAAAAAAATTCAAAACTACACCTTCTGCTGGAAAAGTTATGGCTACGGTGTTTTTCGGTTCCGAAGGGCCGGCCGGAGTGGCCGTGCGGTTCTGGGCGGTACGGTCTGGAACCGCGAGACCGATACGGTCGCAGGTTCGAATCCTGCCTCGGGCATGTGTGTGATGTCCTTAGGTTTGTTAGATTTAAGAAGTTCTAAGTTGTAGGGGACTGATGACCTTAGAAGTTTAGTCCCATAGTGCTCAGAGCCATTTGAAGCATTTGACTCCGAAGGACTCTTGCTTGTGGACATCATGCCAAGTGGAACCACCATAAATTCTGATACATATGTGACGACACTGAAGAAACTTCAAGCTCGACTGAGTCGTGTTCGATCACATCGGCTTTGCTGTTGCACGACAATGCACGGCCACATGTCAGTCAAAAAACCATGGAAGCGATTTCAAAACTCTGACGGACAACACTGAAACAACCGCCTTACAGTCCTGACCTGGCTCCATGTGACTCATCTCTTTGGGAAACTGAAAGACTCTTCGTGGAATAAGATTTGAAGATGATGACTCCCTTGTGCGCGCTGCCAAAGAGTGGTTCCAACCGGTCGGTGGAGAATTTTACCGTGCGGGTATACAGGCGCTGGTTTCAAGATGGCGTAAGGCAGTTGAGAGGGATGGAAATTATGTACAGAAATGAAAATACAGGGTGGTTCAAAAAGAATACCACAATTTTAGGAATTTAAAACTCTGCAACGACAAAAGGCAGAGCTAAGCACTATCTGTCGGCGAATTAAGGGAGCTATAAAGTTTCATTTAGTTGTACATTTGTTCGCTTGAGGCGCTGTTGACTAGGCGTCAGCGTCAGTTGATGCTAAGATGGCGACCACTCAACAGATTCGAACGAAGTATGGTGTTAAACCTCCTGATAGGTGGTGTATTAAACGTTGGTATAAACAGTTTACAGAGAATGGGTGTTTGTGCAAAGGGAAAAGTTCTGGACGGCCGAGAACGAGTGATGAAAATGTAGCACGCATTCAGCAAGCATTTGTTCGCAGTCCGGGAAAATCGACTCGCAGAGCTAGCAGAGAGCTGCAAATTCCACAATCAACTGTATGGAGAGTCCTACGAAAAAGGTTAGTTATGAAACCTGAACGTCAACTACCCGAGGCGATGGATCGGCCGCCAGGCAGCCCGTGACGGAGCACTTCATCACTGGCCTCCAAGAAGCCCTGATCTTACCCCCTGCGATTTTTTCTTATGGGGGTATGTTAAGGATATGGTGTTTCGGCCACCTCTCCCAGCCACCATTGATGATTTGAAACGAGAAATAACAGCAGCTATCCAAACTGTTACGCCTGATATGCTACAGAGAGTGTGGAACGAGTTGGAGTATCGGGTTGATATTGCTCGAGTGTCTGGAGGGGGCCATATTGAACATCTCTGAACTTGTTTTTGAGTGCAAAAAAACCTTTTTAAATACTCTTTGTAATGATGTATAACATAAGGTTATATTATGTTTCTTTCATTAAATACACATTTTTAAAGTTGTGGTATTCTTTTTGAATCACCCTGTATTGTTCCTAACGGATGTATCTACACATTGTAAAGCTTTCAAGCATGTAGAATAAAAGATGGATTTAAAAAAATAGTGTGCATTTCTTTTGGAGTGACCCTCGTATATGTGCACATCGTTAGGCAATGGCTTTAGTCACCTAAGTGTGTACTTGAGTTCAGAAATTTGACAGTTATTGTTTTGGAACGCTGTTGTCCACGCAGTGCCGAGTGATAAAGAAAGCTAAACCACTTCGAACAACTTATTGAAGAGAATCGTGCTGTTTCGTGTTTGGCGAACGCGAGACCCGCCGGGGCGCCTGGAGAGCAGAAAACTGCAGCCTAGACCGCACCCGCAGAGGCGCGCAGCGCAGCGTCCGCTGACGTCACTGCCTAACGACGCCTCCTGGAGCCGCGCCGCAAAAACTCTTGCAGCAGCAGCAGGCGTCCGCTCGCTGCTTTTCAGACCGAGCACAGTCCAGAGCCGTAGCGCCCGCCGTATTGTCAGCGAAACGCGCTCATTAGCATTGTAGTCGTAACCTGACAATGGTGGTGAAAGTCCATTCTCTGCCTCCTCCCCCCTCCACCTCAGCGCCATCCTACGTATAGTAACAGGCAAAGGCGAGGCTAAATACCCAGCCCCCTTTGAATATCAATACCATGGGCGACCTGTATCGTCGCAAGTGACCCACTTTTTTTATCTTTAATCCAATTTGTGGACATCCTTGATAATTCTACGAAAATTACACAATAGTCCTTGAAACTCGGTGGGGGGGGGGGGGGGGAGGGGGAGGAACCCGATAATAACCATTAAAATAATAATGGTTAATTCCTGTAGTATTTAACATAGTTTAAAAACTAAGAAGCGATATGGTATGCGACGAACAAGCAAAATCAGTAATAGAGAACGCGAATGGAAAGCTTAGATTTGGACTCAGAGGAAATACAACGCTTCTGAAAAGCAAATTGCACACAAGGCGGTAGCGCAACCCATTCTAGAGCACTATTCCAGCATTTGCAGTCCTTATCAGGTAGGCATAGCAATAATCATTGTCGGAATTCAGAAATGTGCCACTAAGATCTTCACAGGACAGCATAGCCCTGTGGTGGTCAAATTTGGCCATCGGTTTTCAGGTGCTTCTAGCAGCTAACAGCTGAATCCAAAAGTGTCAACTAACGGCAAGAGCTTCTTAAGAGTGTAATTTTGCTGCTCAGAAACAAAGACTTTACGGAGACGATTTTATTAAAAGATGTGCTTAATTTTACATACCGTTGGTGAATTCGACCTTGAGTTTAGTGGACAAGGGTAAGTCGTGCGGCTAAAGAATGCGAGACAGAGGAACGTTCATATCGTTATTCTTCCAGCTCTGATAATTGACGAGCGTGCGCAACACGCACCGATCACGTCCTTTGGTATAAATTTTGACACAAAAGTATCATTGGTTCATGACTGTGCATTACACAGACGGTTATCTTGAAATAGGAACTTATCTGTTCCAAGTAATACGAAATGAAGCAAAGACTTTTCTCATCACAACGCAGTAAGTACAAGAAAACTGTCATTCAAAACATTTAGTAAACATTTGTGAACGTGTCTCATATTGCATAATGAACATTAATACAAGTTCATTTACTGTTATTAATCAACCATCTGCTCACACAGACAACAGAAAACTTCGTCAGGCGCTTGCTGTGTCACAACTTTGAGTCCCTCAGTGTGGCAACAATCTGAAACAACGTGAACAAGAGGTTTTCCAAATGGTGCCAACTTTTAACGGTAAGTACTTGTGGGCCGGTGGACAACTTATTGGGCCCCTACTATAGCTAGTTTGTTAGGGACTCTTAACATACTAATGGTTGCTGCTCTCTTGTCCGAAGGGTGTTCTACCCTGTGCAAGCTTCTTCATGTAGAATAACTACTGCAGACTACATCCTCTTGAACCTGCCTACTGTATACATCTCCGTACTTTAATAGTTTAGGAAACTGACCATTCCTAAAGGAAGAACTACAAATATGGCTAAACACAGGACTAACATGTGCAGCACAGTACTTCAATATTCTGCTAGGCACTCCATAATAACCATGAGGGTCCTTAGCTTCAGTGATTTAATTACTGACTCAATCTCACCCTTGTCTGTATCACATTGGAGGATTTCAGACATAAATCTCGGAAAGGTATTTTGCCAAGAAAGTTATATGATTCCCTGCAGAAACTAAATTTTTATTTAATTCACCAGCAATGCTCAGAGAAGATTGTTAAATACTGTACATATATCTGATTTATCAGTAACAGAAATATTTTTACTACGAACTGACTTTATACCGTCGATCTTGTGCTGCTGACCAAACACTTCCTTCACAACTGACCATATGGTTTTAATTTTATTATGTGAATTCGCTTTTCTATTTGCATACCACATCCTCTTTGTCTTCCTAGTAACATTTTTAAGCACCTTACAGTACTGTTTGTAATGGGCTACTGTAGCTCGATTATGGCTAGTTCTAAAATTTTGATATAATCGGTTAGTGGTTCACATGCTGGGCTCTTTCGGGCATCTGTTGGCCTTTAGGCCGCTACACACGTGCACCTGGACCTGACTGGTTTACCCACGCAGGCGCGTCCGTGCAGTCATATCGAGGCGTGTGGACGACGAAAATGCACAGCTCTGTGTACTGCACAGGCGGTGGAGAAAATACAATTCGATATGATCCGCAAGGAACTGCAAAGAAAGTCAAAGAACCTTGGAAACTAGAAAGTTGTTCCCTTGTAATACATGAACGAATACTGAAACGGGGCAAGCAAAATAGAATACTTTCTTGGAACAAACTGACATATGTATACATGCGCTTAATTTTTCTTCAACCACTCTTTACGCCTCTTAAATTTTTTCCTGATCTTTAAGCGCCTTGGCTTGTAAGAACTAAGCTGAATATCACTAGAGACCATGACAAACCAATAAAATCGCGTGTACAGTTTAATCCTCTTCCTCTTCGAAGTTGCCCTGCTGGCTGGTACGCCATGAACATCCTGCGTCCTGATGTGTTACGTTCTATGCGGAAGTATCGTGGCGCCATCTTCCAACACGACAATGCTGGTGGACACAGCGCACATTCCTCCACGTGAAGTTTAGAAGTACTCCCGCCGCCACCAAGCTCTCCACAACTGTCCCACACAGAACATGTGTGGTACCGGACAGGATGCCAACTCTGTCCCAACGCCGGTATCCGGGATACCAAGGACCAACTACAGCAGCTATGGACCAGCTTGCCTCCAGAGTATACAGAGAGTATACAGTGGTTTTATGACACCCTAACCAAATAAATGAATGCATGCATCCACAGCAGAGGCGGTGCAACCTCATACAGATAAGTGGACTCTTAATGCCAAGTTATTACTTTGTAAATTTGACTCAATATTGCAATCACTGAAATAATATCACATGGCCCATTACGTTTCATGTTTCCTCCTGCTCTTCTGGATGTTTCACATTTTTTGTCAGGCAGGTTCTTTACTCTGCCGCATCGTGGGGCCGACAAGTGTTTCGCCGAAATGCATAGCAATCGCACCAGCTACCGAGCGTTGCGATGTCATGTGCTGGGTATAGCTGGAGGTACGATATGGGAACACTTTCAACTTTGTTTGGGACGAGCGTCTATTGGCGACCTAAGAGAGACTTATGACCAACATCTCAAGTGAATTAATAGGGGGTCACCAACTTTTGGATGCATCTATGCCATCCGCAAGACTAGTGATCTATTTGTTAAAATTCATCAAATCCAGAGTTCTATTGGCAGACGCGTTTGAATGTATTTAACGATAACACAAAGGAGGTAATCTGTACACGCGATTTTATTGGTACATCATGGTCAACAGAATACGTACTAGTGATATTTTGTTTAGTTCTTACAAACCAAAACGCTTAAAAAGGCAGAAAAAGTTAGATGGCGTGAAATATAATTGAAGAAAAAATTAAGCACATATACATGTCAGTTTGTTCCAAGAGCTTATTCTATTTCCTCGCCCAGTTTCAGGATTGGTTCATGTATTTCAAGAGAACAATTCCTAATTTCAAAGGTTCTTTAACTTTCTTTGCAGTTTCTTCCGATAATGGGTTATAACACTGTTTATTTGAAAATTTTAATCTACTTGTTGGCTTCTTTTTTATAATTATCAATTTCGGATACTTTTGTCTGCCAGTCGCAATAATCTTTGCTCTTAAATTGCGACAGGTATAGGTGTTAGATTTCAATATATTTCTCGATGCAGTTAATGTCAGGACTGATGAAACGGGAGTGAGTGGGTAACGTCTGAAGTTGCATTAGGCTTTTCGCGGATGGTAGTGTTGTATAGACAGAAGTAGCAATGCTAGGAAATTGTACCAAAACGCAGGAAGATCTGCACGGGATCGAAGACTGATGTAGGGATTGGCAGCTGAACGTCGACATAAACAAATGGAAGTAACTGCGCATGAATAAGCAGAAAGACCATTTATTGTATAATTACGTGATTGCAGGACCATTATTGGAAGCAATAACATCCATTATATATCAACGAGTATGCGTAACGAGAATCTGAAGTGCGACGACAACATAAAACTAATCGCAGGAGAGGCAGATACCAGACAGATTGATTGGAAGAATTTTCATGAAGTGTAGTCCGCCCAAAAATGAAGTAGTTTGCAAAAATCTCGTTTGACCAACACTTTAAAATCGCTTGTCAGTCTGGCTTCTGTGCTACACAGGATTGATAGAGGAAATTCGGAAGAGCCAAAGAAGCGCAGAGCGTTGTGTTACAGGTTCATTATTAAGTTCGAGGGCGTCACGGAAATGCTCGGCCAATTCCTGTCGCAGACGCTGCACGACAGGCGTTCTGTCTCACGGTATAGTTTACTGTTTAAGTTCCGAAAGCGTATGTTCCTACAAGAGCCAGCCGATATGTTGCTTTCTTCTACGCATAAATCGAGTATAGGCCATGAACGTAAAAATTAGAGAGAAGAGAGAATAGAAATTCGATCAGACACAGCTTACCAACGATCTTTCTTCCCGCGAACCATTCGTGAATGGAGCAGGAAAAGGGGAAGCAACTGTGGTAAAGTATCCTCCATCAAACACCGTACAGTAGTTTGCGGACTATACAGGGGAATCATCTAAAACCTGTACGCAGTTATTTCGAGAATGGCACTCGCCCAAGATATACGGATTTCACAGATTGGAATAGCAAACAGGGGCCCGCCTTTGCAGCCCGAACACTTATCAGTTTCAAATGTCTATTTATTTACTTAAAGAACAAATATATCAATGGGGCAATAATTACTGACAGTACCACAGTCAACGTGGAGTAAATCAATGTCAATGGCGTTTGTTGCAAGGGTCTAGTGTAAGTAGTTCACGCTGCACATAATTTGAACATTGTAGACATGACAGTTATTCGTTCCATGTGAATTAGACATGGATGTGTATGTGCAGCCCTACGCAGATGGTAATACGTCTCCGGAGGTGCCGTGTTGCTAAATGGAAGATTGCCTTGGAAAAACGAAAGACAAACATAGGTGAACGAAAGAACCTATTTACCATCAAAGCAGCATGTGCTCAAAATGACCACCACCAGCATCAGCACAAGCTTGCAGTCAGCCATGCAACGGTTGCTGCACACGTTCTAGCATTTCTGTGGAAAATGCAGCGCAGGCAGCAGTACTATGCCGTTTCATATAATCTTTTATGGGCGGTCTGTTCTTGAGACCGTCTTTCAGTTTCCCTCACACAAAAAAATCCAATGGCTTCAGATCTGGGGAACGGGCCGTCGAAGGTGCAGGTCCTCTTCATCAAATCTATCGATTTGGAAACAATCCCTAAAGATCCACAGTTGTAATTCGTGTACTATGGCCCCGACAACCATCATGTTGATACCAGAAGTTCCTCCGGGTCTGAACACTAACGTCTCTAATATCTGTGGAAGATGGTCCGCTAGGAGGTTGAGTTACTGTGCGAACAACGGGCCTATGAGGTGATGGTGCCCTATTCCACACACGACGTTTAAGCTCCATGGACGGAGACGTTCCACCTGACGAGGGTAACAGGGATTGTCAACAGACCAGTAGCGCATGTTTCTGAGATTCAGTTGGCTGTGGTTAGTAAATGTAGCTTCATCCGTAAACAAGAAACATTACACGTCCGGAGCATCATGTTTAAATGTCTATGTCCAAAATTTCACACGATTCGCAAAATAATTTCCATACGGCGCTTGATGGAGAGAAATGTTATAGAAACGGAACTTATGACGATGGAGAACGCGTAGTATACTTTCCTGACTCATGCCGCTTCCTTGTGCGACTACACGGGAACTACTTTGCGATCTACCGTTACAGCAGCCAGGACAATTTCACGAAACCTCTCCAGACGCCGGCCGCTGTGGTCGAGCGGTTCTAGGCGCTTCAGTCCGGAACCGCGCTGCTGGTGCTGGTGTTGCGGTCGCAGGTTCGAATCCTGCCTCGGGCATGGATGTGTGTGATGTCCTTAGGTTGTTAGGTTTAAATAGTTCTAAGTCTAGGGGACTGATGACCTCAGATGTTACGTCCCATACAGCTTAGAGCCATTTGAACCTCTCCACGCACACGTTTCGTTCTGTTATGTATTTTAGGTTTACACCACGACTTGCGCGTAACTGTGAAGAGGGTGACAAATGAACGCCGCGATGATTGACGTCTTTTGGATATCTCTCGGCACACGCGGTACACGAACGAACGGCATTCTTGCTATATTCACCATAAACCATGAGCACGCCAGTTTTTCCGCATTGGGAAATACCATCTATGAGGCACATCCTACTGTATCCATTATCACATAATAACTCACAGGACCATCGCAATGCAATCGCAGTTACACACAACACATTGTAAACAAACATACCGTCGTCGCATAGCATCTAAGTAACAGGATGTGACAAACAGCTGTTAGTGTTTACAACGTTCATGATACACTAATTCGTTAACTACTTGCCTAGTTTCCTGTAAAAAACACTACTGACATTCTTTTTTATGCTATTTTAGGATTTTACTGTGAATCACCATTGTCCTATCTAAAAATCTATATCTGTTGTAAATAACTGCACTTTCGTACACGTCTCAAAATCTGGTTCCCGGCTTCGATTCCCGGCGGGGTCAGGGATTTTCTCTGCCTCGTGATGACTGGGTGTTGTGTGATGTCCTTAGGTTAGTTAGGTTTAAGTAGTTCTAAGTTCTAGGGGACTGATGACCATAGCTGTTAAGTCCCATAGTGCTCAGAGCCATTTGAACTATCAAAATCTGTCTGTTGGCTGCAAATAAGAATACGCGCACTCGCTATAATTACCTTCCATGAAAACCGCATATCGATACAGATGCAGAGTTTCTAGCAATAAGACAGCCACTTGCTGTAGAATGGCTTATTGCTAACATGCTGTGAAGGAAAGCAAACCGTTGTGTTAGGGAGGAAAAGTTGGACCTGTCAACTAGAATTGGCGAAGTGCTACAGTTACAGACTATCTGGACGAAGAAAATGCGGTCACTGGTCCAATTATGCCTCGGCCTTGTGTACATCCGGCGGGAAACAGTGTTCCTCGAAGCAGACAGGGACCCTGTGGCCCGCAGTGCAGGTAGAAATAGCTTGCAAATCGTGCTGCCGTATCGGCCGAATGTACACGCCGGCCATGTTCCGCAGTAGCGTGCTGCGCTGATATGAGCAGTGGACAGCCAATCCGGCGTGCCTCCCTCATCTGCGCGTTCCGTGTCACCACGGAGACTCTACGTCTGCTCTGAAGCGAGGGAGAAGTGGGGGGAGGTGAGTTCATGGCCACGTGCCCACGCGCCGCTCCGCGCACCCACATTGCACGTGCACGTGCCGCCGAACACTCGCCGCGCCTCTGCTCGCTCTGCCATGGCACTACTGAATTGCCTCCAAAATAAAAATTACTAAGCGACCAACACGTTTCATGCTTTCGAGTCGCAGTTGCAAACTGCCTATCCAATCGCTTCCAGGGGTAGCAAACACCTGATTTTCGATATTTAATATAATTACTGACTGAATTTAAAAATTTAAAATGCTGTCCTAATCTGCTCATTAAGAGGTATAGAGTAAGACAAGTATTACAGTTTGAGATGCGTATACGTATTGAGCCACTGTAGCTTACCACGCGCATATTACTACGACTACACTGGTCCAGATAATGAGAGCACTTAGGAACTTTCAACAAACTTCACACGTAATTTAAAACCTTATCAAAACTTTTTCTCGCTGACAGCCTCGAATAAAAGGATTGCAGGAAAAAAGTTTATCACTTCTTACATCTTTGTTGTTCGTGCAGCAAAACTTCGGCATCAGACATGACGTTTTATCTCATTAATTCTTTGCTCCCAACTCATTTCGCAACATGGTTTGTAGCCAGTATATACATACAGGACTGACATCACTGTTCAGGAGATATGACGTCAAAAACGTTGAAATGCGTGGGAAAAAACTAGCTTTTGCTTAAGATGGAGCGCAAATTAGCCAGGCTATTTTTTTGTTTTGTTTTTAGCTGCAACATGCTCCATTACAACTTTATCTAATGCTACATGTATGTACTGCGTGTGTTTTCGTATGTAATGTCCGCCCCCGGTAGCTGAGTGATGCCGGCACGGTAGCTCAGCGTGTTCGGTCAGAGAGCCGGTTGGCCTCTGTAATAAAAAAACTGAGTGGAAGGATCAACCATCGAACTTGAACAGGATGTCTTGCGACGTCCGCAACGACCAAACAACGATCGGTAACGAACAAAACAAGAAAAAAAAAGTGGTCAGCGCGACAGACTGTCAATCCTAAGGACCCGGGTTCGATTCCCGGCTGGGTCGGCGATTTTCTCCGCTCAGGGAGTCGCCGAAGTGGTGTCAAATCGAAATACTGGCACCAGGCGAGCGGTCTAACCAACAGGAGGCCCTCGTCACACGCTATTATTATTATTATTATTATTATTATTATTATTATTATTCGTATGTAATGTAATGTTTAAGTTGGATGATGATGATGATGATAGAAGGGAGATAGTGGAAACCCGGTGCCGGCACATAGCCTACTCCTCGCGAATAGTACAAATCTTAACGTGTCGATCCAGCGGAAGGAATACCATCAGTGTCACACGACCTCACTTCATGAGACAATGCGGAGAAGTTTGGTACAAGTTACGTTGCACAGAGAATATGGGGAAAGCAGACCAAAGACAGCATTTTCTTGGTGGAACACTTGGAAGGTGCAACAAATCTGCAAAGAGACAACATACACTATGCTTGTTCGTCGTACTGCAGGTAGGCTCCTTACCGGATAGGATTGATAGATGATACCAACGAAGCTCTAACGAGTGCAATTCGTTTTGTATCAACAGGAAATAGTGGAGTTTCGTGGGTATGGTAAATGTTTCGGGGTGGCAGTCATTAAAACAAAGGCGTTTTTCGCTGCAACTAAATCTTTTAACACAATTCCGATGAACGGCTTGCCCCTCCGAATGCGAAAATATTTTGCAGGGTGAAATGAAATCGCGATAAAACACGAGAAATCAGAGCTCGCACACGAATACACTTACGGAAAAAATCCCAGCACTACAAAATATAGTAATTAAATTTAGGGAATACATTCGTCTATGTAACATATTTACGCGATAAAAATTGCGAGATCACAGGTTAATGCAGCACGAGACCACTGCAAATGTGAAATGCTGGTACATTAATAACCGGTGTAACTGGCAGGATGCTGAATGCAAGTATGCAAACTTACATGCTTTGTGTTGTACAGCTGCCTGATGTCAGTTTGCGTCCCCTGATTTTTGCACTTGGTTGGTCAATACAGGGCCAGTTAATGCTGTTTGTGAATAATGGTAGAGGTTTCGTCCGATGATGTCGCATATGTGCGCGACTGGAGAGAGATCTCGTGACAGAGCAGGCCAAGGCAACATGTCGACACTCTGTAGAGGATGTTTGGTTACAACAACGGTATGTGGGAGAGATTTAGCCTGTTGGAAAACACCCCTTGGAATGAAACTTCCTGGCAGATTAAAATTGTGTGCCGGACCGAGACTCGAACTCGGGACCATTGCCTTTCGCGGGCAAGTGCTGTACCATCTGAGCTACCCAAGCACGACTCACAACTCGTCCTCGCAGTTTCAATTCTGCCGGTACCTCGTCTCCTACCTTCCAAACTTCACAGCCCTGACATAGCCCTCTCGGACTTCCATTAAAGGATTCCATTCGTGGAAGACGTTTTGATGACGATGAGGTGACCCACCCAATGAAGCACTGGCTCCGCCACCAGGACATCGATTGGCAGCGACAGGGCATACACGCTCTTGTTTCGCGCTGGAGGATGGCCATACAACGGGATGGAGATTACGTGGAAAAATAAGGTGTCTAGATAAAACAACATTCTTTCCTGTGTGTAATTCTCATTATGTTCAATAAAGAACTGTTGAAGAAAAAGTGCGGTGTATTATTTTCTGGGCAACCCTCGTAGCATTCGGGTCAATGCCAGCTTCACCCTACACCTAACTGCGCCAGCTCTGCGACTGGATTGAGAACTTCTTGCACGGAGAAACGCTGTTAGTTATCCTGGAGACACGAGCACAAAAGTAATTTCAGGATAGCAAAGCACTGGAGTTGTGTTGGAACGATAATGGCGAACGCAAACAGAAGTATGAACAAATTTCACAGACGAGCCTGGAGACTGCTACAGATCAGTCGCTGTACAACGCTACGGGATAAACACACAGTGGTGTTGGCACTGTGGTGAGGCTGGTGAACGGCAGTGCAACAGCGACGCAGTCGTGATGATGTGCTCATCGCGATGAATCATCACGAGCTGGAGTCGCGACACCGTGGCACGGGACAGAGAGAAAAAAGCCACAGCCGCATGTGGCTCGTCACATTTCAGTGGCTCAAAGAATTCCTCTGTTCCAGTTGTTGGCACCAAAGTACATTACCCAGTGCAGACACTGAAAACTCGTGTAATAATTGATGAAGGGGAGTAGTTCATGCAGCGTTGAAAAGCACACAAAATCCCGTGACATTACGGTAGATCTCCTTCAGAGGCGCATCCGCTGTTTTGCCGTGGCAGTGTGTAGTCCAGACGCCGTCGTTGCCGCCGCCGATGCACTTCTGGACATTGTTTCCGTCCTAGTTTTACTTCTGTGGTCATTCCGGTGCTAAAAGTCCTCTGTCCGCCTTCTCCTTGATTTTCCTCTACGTTATTGTCCATCTGTTCTTTCGAGCGTTACAGCTTTTTGTAGTCAATCTTCTGCTCTCATAATAGGTCCAAAATCGTTCTGTCCCACCTGCAGTATTTTGATCTCCAAAGATATTTTTGCCAGGACCTTTTTTTGTTTCAGTCCACGAAATCCGCAGGCTGCTTCTCCAAAGCCATATTTCAAAAGCATTTCTTACGATCTAGTTTTTTTCATTAATCACAACTTACATCCGCACAAAACTATGGGAAAGAAAGTCTGAGCCATTTTTATTTTGGTAATTAATAACTTTTTCCTTTTCTTTACTAACTTCCTGAATTTATCTATGACGGTTTTTTCACGTTCTATTCTTTCTGTCAGTCGTTCAGTGAAGGAGCTGCTTTTAGTATCTTTAGATTCTAAGTGTTTATCGACTTCCTTATTGACTTACCGATCCATGACGACATTAGTCTGTATTTTTTTTTTTTTAGAAATTTTTGTTTTCTTGCAATTTGGACTAAGGCCAAGATTTTCGGTTTCTATTCATAGCTTTTCCAGCACACTTTTAATGTCTTCTTCACTGCTTGCTATAAGTGTTGCGTCATCCATGTATTTTAAGTTGTGAACATATGCCCTCCCCGTCAATTTGAAATCTCGTTTCCGTAACTGCTAGATATGCAGTTCTCATCATATAAACTGACAAGGGATGGAGTGCGGATGCCCACCATGCCAGACTTCTTAAGGGAATCAGTGACTGCGAGTAAGGGGTACGCGGATACGTGACGCTACGTCAATAGTGTGTAACAGACTGCGAATATGGGTGGGCAGGGAAGCGTGCTCTGATGGCCGAAGCGACTGAGACGACCGCTCGCGTACCGAGGGAAATCTGGGTTAAGAGTTTCGGTCCAGCACTAATTTTCACCTGTTATATTGTTTCATTTCAAAGCCCAAATGCGGCTAACGTCAATGAAACCTTAAACTAAGGAGATTGTTACTGACTCCTTTACCTACCCCGAAAATTTCTGTATGTTCTAGCTGTATTTTTACTGGTACTGCTTGTTTGTTGTACCAATTTCCTATCAGCTGTATAAGATGCTTTGGCATTGTCATTAAGCCTACGGAAGTCCAGGAATGAGTGAAGGGAGCAGATGCAAGAATCTTACATCATCGACCACGGTAAGATCCTAGTGAAAATACTTTGCCGTTGCCTGTTATCAACAGTGAAGTGTGTACCTGCGTCATATGGAAGACTGTGATGGGTGCTTGTACAGTGTTGTGTTGAGTTAGAGGGTGAAACCAAGGCTGGCACATAATCTACTGCCGGCCGCGGTGGTCTCGCGGTTAAGGCGCTCAGTCCGGAACCGCGCGACTGCTACGGTCGCAGGTTCGAATCCTGCCTCGGGCATTGATGTGTGTGATGTCCTTAGGTTAGTTTGGTTTACGTAGTTCTAAGTTCTAGGGGACTGATGACCACAGAAGTTAAGTCCCATAGTGCTCAGAGCCATAATCTACTACCCTGGAACAGTACGAAGGGGGACCGCCGAGGTTAACGTCCCCATCTGACGGACGTGTGACTATCAAGATGTCACATCCCTCACTTCATGAGGGAGTGGCAACTGACCCTTAACATAGACAAATGTAATGTATTGCGAATACATAGAAAGGAGGATCCTTTATTGTATGATTATATGATAGCGGAACAAACACTGGTAGCAGTTACTTCTGTAAAATATCTGGGAGTATGCGTACGGAACGATTTGAAGTGGAATGATCATATAAAATTGTTGGTAAGGCGGGTACCAGGTTGAGATTCATTGGGAGAGTCCTTAGAAAATGTAGTCCATCAACAAAGGAGGTGGCTTACAAAACACTCGTTCGACCTATACTTGAGTATTGCTCATCAGTGTGGGATCCGTACCAGATCGGTTTGACGGAGGAGATAGAGAAGATCCAAAGAAGAGCGGCGCGTTTCGTCACAGGGTTACTTGGTAACCATGATAGCGTTACGGAGATGTTGAATAAACTCAAGTGGCAGACTCTGCAAGAGAGGCGCACTGCATCGCGGTGTAGCTTGCTCGCCAGGTTTCGAGAGGGTGCGTTTCTGGATGAGGTATCGAATATATTGCTTCCCCCTACTTATACCTCCCGAGGAGATCACGAATGTAAAATTAGAGAGATTCGAGCGCGCTCGGAGGCTTTCAGACAGTCGTTCTTCCCGCGAACCATACGCGACTGGAACAGGAAAGGGAGGTAATGACAGTGGCACGTAAAGTGCCCTCCGCCACACACCATTGGGTGGCTTGCGGAGTATAAACGTAGGTGCTGATGTAGATGTAGAATCCGGAGACGTTTAGAATTTAATCCAGGGCATTGGCGCGGAGGCTAGTGTCTAAGAACTTTACGCCGCCACTTCTCCTCCCCCTCCCAGTCAAATACTGGCGCTGAAAATGACATCCACCAACAGGATTTGAACTGGCTTACCTCTGAGTCGAGCGCAAACGCACAAGCGGGCATTGGTGACCTCTGCTGCACAGGCGGGTTAAGCTCAGTATTTTCTACATTTTTGAGTGACCTACATAGTTTGTTATTTTCTATGAAGCACATTGGTTGAGTCTTGTTGATATTGTCTGGCTTTTTCCATTAGCCAGCTTATGTTTACTATTTGTTCTCTGGCGCCTCTACTACCTCTTCCAAACGTTGATTGTTCCCCTGGGAATACACTGGCCACGTATGATATAGTCTTTCTTTTCTCTAGCAAATACCCAGTTCCTGTATGCAATGAACCCGCTGTGTAGTTTTGCGCACTAAACAACCATTCGTTATGAAACGGGGGAGGCTGAGAGTTGAAGATTGTTCTGCGTCGTCGCGATGGGGACCGTAGAAAGTGAAGGAGGCTGGAAAGCGAGGCTTGGCCAGCCACGCGTCCCGAGCACGTCTCGTTACTCAGTCCGCTTCTCGGAACTTTCCTCGCATGCAATGCACGCCGTATGTCACTTACGCTCGTGAAAGTCCCGGTACATTCTAGGCACGAACACGGCTAGCATTCGAACTACTCTGTACTAAAAACTGCGACAATTCCACGATTATAGCAAATGTTGAATTTCGCGAGACACAGTCAGACTACCTACATCTATAAGTAGAGTCAGTGCGTTAATTATCACCTCGAAAAAAATAAAGTTACTTAGCTGTATCTCGTTTCTTTACACCTATATGACTGCAGTGCTTATATAAAGTAACTTTCTAGCGCCACAATGCCGTTGCATGTCGCTAGAGTACAGCAGCCCACTGTTTCCTCTATTTGTAGGGGAACATCGCTGCAGCAATCCAGGCTGACATGGTGGAAGTCTACGACGACGACAACACACCATCGTATTGCACAGTGCTTAGACGGCGCAAACGCTCTGGTAAAACAAAGCTGAATGAACCAAAGTAACAAAATTTTGCTCCTCCTCCATCAAGCAGTACACTTTGTCCGGTCCGGCTTTAATCTCGTATCCGTCTGTGACGGAAATTTATCTTCACTGTGCATTTATACCACATTTCTTCGGTCGTGTACGATGAATTTAACTTCGATTTTATGTAATTTGCGAGCAACACTGTTTTAGTATAAATGTAAACAAATTCAATGTAATCTGTAATCGAGTTCGTTATAGTCTACGCAACGTTTGTTGCAGTTAGAAAGAGCTCTGGTGCCGTACGTGAAGCTTTTTTTCAGAACCCAGTATAATGAGGCACGAAACTCCCACGGTTTTTCTGCAACTTCTCTACCGCAGCCCCGTCAAGCGACTGCCACGTACAAACACACTGCGAAACGGTTGCATGTATGGAGTGGAGAAGCACATTGAAAGTGCACATGAGGTCATATTTCTGACAATGAGAGCAGCTGCTTCCGTTGGATTTGGAATACGTGAAGGGCTGCTATTGTTTATCAAGAATAGAAAAATTAGCAGCAAAGGAATAATTGACAATACAGCAGTGTGGTAACCGAAAGTGAACAGGTTGTGCTAAATGTAAAGGAGTGTGTGCAAGCCGTAGTTTAACATAAGCACACAAATAACAAAAAGTGACACAAACGGACATGCTGGAGGACTAAGATTTGCAGTTGGGAAAGAGGATCTTGGAGATTGTATATAGATCTTGATAGGTACACGCATAGCACAGAAGCGCGGAAAAGGCCAAAAGGGCGATTATGGGAGGCAGCAGCAGCATCAGCAGCTAATCTCTACGAATGTAAAAATAATGCCTATATTTGAATCTATTAAAATGAGTCGATTTCGCAATGAAACTCGCGAAACGAACTACATTCAGAGTACAGGATCAGAAAGTATATATACTCATCACTTCGATTTTAACAAGTCAGGTTACAATTCGTTTGTTTAAGAATTTTCAATGACATGGTTTCGACACTGCTACTGAAAACAAAGTTGCTCTGAGATTTTATTATTTACACTGTAACCTACGAAATCACCTGCTGTTTTCTCCGACCAAAATGGATAACAAAGGTTTTATTATATTTTCGCATTAACGGAAGATGGTATACTAGTTTAATTATATTTTCGTATTCCCCTAGGAAATATATATCTCGCCGTCACGTTTAGTGACTTAGAAATTATGGGGCTAGCAGCCTTAAAATAGCAAGTTCTCAGTTTATACCATAGTACTCTTCTGTTCAAAAATGGCTCTGAGCACTGTGGGACTTAACTTCTGAGGTCATCAGTCCCGTAGACTTAGGACTACTTAAACCTAATAACTAACCTAAGGACATCACACACATCCACGCCCGAGGCAGGATTCGAACCTACGACCGTAGCGGTCGCGCAGTTCCAGACTGTAGCGCTTAGAACCGCTCGGCCACCCCGACCGGCTATTCTTCTATTACTACGCGCAAGCCGCATTATCCTCGCCTCTGCTAACAAATGTAACATGTTTTTGCCCTGTGGTGTTTGATGGGACAGCTGAAGACGGGGGACTCACAATGAGGTGTGAAGTCATTTCTTTGTAGTAATAGTTGAATGGGATAATGCTGAGAGAAGAGCTCAAGCACAGATACAGTGGAAGCAGTTTTTTTTTTTTTTTTTTTTTAATTCAGATACGAGCGGGACGAAGAAGTTATAAGGAATTCATCATGGCGTCATAATAGATGTAACGAATTACCTATTTTTAATAAGGAGTATAAAGTTTAAATATTTCGTCGCAGGAAAGAACGTGACGAAGGGAAAGACGAAACAGACGACGCAAGACCAGAATACTCATCTAATACATCGACGCAGAAGAGTGAAAAAAATCAACACAACCAATGCGCGAGTACTGAGTGGCATTCGTAAAAGAAATGCGTGTGAACGGAACGGACTGTGTATGAAGAGTATAACGGCTATTTAGTTCGACTGACAGTGAGACAGTGAGCTACAACGGAGTTTTGGACTGTGTAAAAGGAAAGATATTATAGAGCGATCTCTGTGTACTGAAAAGGTGAACAGTAATTATCCTCAGATCCTTTACTGGGATGACCAAGCACAGGTTGACACTAATTTTCAACACATTACGGCCCAACAAATCAAATACATTACTGCGTGCGCGTTCAGCGTTGTTAACGGTAACTGTATGTGAATCAGCTCTGACAAACACGTTTACATATCCTTCCTAGACAGTTACAAAGAAACTCATGATGTCTGACGGAGTTGTGGTTTGAGCTATTTAACATTTCAGCTAATTTTGGACTTTATGAAGCCGATTATCGCCACAATGGCAGACAGCACTATCCATCGGCAGAACCAGGGACCGTCCTTACGGCAAGGAAGATCGGCAGCGCAATAAAGTTACAGCTGATACCGATATTACGACGCTACAGTTCTATAAAGCCTGTTTTCAACTCAGTTAAAAACCGAGCGAGGTGGCGCAGTGGTTAGCACACTGGACTCGCATTCGGGAGGACGGCGGCTCAATCCCGTCTCCAGCCATCCTGATTTAGGTTTTCCGTGATTTCCCTAAATCGTTTCAAGCAAATGCCGGGATGGTTCCTTTGAAAGGGCACGGCCGATTTCCTTCCCAATCCTACCCTAACCCGAGCTTGTGCTCCATCTCTAATGTCGGCGGGGCGTTAAACACTAACCACCACCACCACCACCACCACCACCACCAGTTAAAACCTTCTGAGTGTTTAAACTTTGCAGTAGCTATCAGTTACCACAATAATATTCAAGACAGACAGTCTAATATTTTGCTTTACTGAGAAACTGAAGCGAGGTAACTTGGTTGTCTACAAGAAATATTAGGTCTCTCTGAGTTACAGCACTGACATTACGTCAGTATATTAATCGAAGACTGCACCCGAAATATGCGATCACGCACGCAAAAATAGTGTTTTAAAGCTACCCCGCGGAAGTTTTCCAATTCATTTATGATAACTGACGTACACATTGTTCAACAGATTCTAAGCCGGCCGGTGTGGCCGTGCGGTTCTAGGCGCTTCAGTCTGGAACCGCGTGACCGCTACCGTCGCAGGTTCGAATCCTGCCTCGGGCATGGACGTGTGTGATGTCCTTAGGTTAGTTAGGTTTAAGTAGTTCTAAGTTCTAGGGGACTGATGACCACAGATGTTAAGTCCCATAGTGCTCAGAGCCATTTGAACCATTTTCAACATATTCTAATAAATTCCTATCAAGTCAAATACACACAAGTTTATCTAGGGAAATTTGCACTAACAACATTAATAGCACACGAACTACTTGCATCATGACTCAAATAATTTTACCTACGCACTTTACACACTTCATCTATTTATATTACAATTTTACTCGTTTATGTACGTATGATGGTGTGCATGTGTGTATACACACTTGTGGAAGTGAGACACAGCCATCGTGACAGTTTAGTGCATGCATTTGTCCAGATTTATTTTGGCAAAACTGTAACGAGTATGGAGGTAGTAATTCGGGTGTTTGGTCACTGATAGTGCTATCGGTCAATCAGTTATCCCTTCATTCAAACAAAGTGATAGAGCAGTGTTCCAGCGTTATTTTGGCAGTCAGGCAAATTTTAACTGTTTCTTACTGGATCCATATATCTGGTCTGCCAGCAAGCCTTTGTACTGGGTGGCTATTGAGTTTTTATTACATAATCTTGAATCTGGCTTCTAACAAATTTTTCCATCGGTCTGTCCTGTAATCTTCTGTATTTTTCTTCTAAGATTCAGACGTTCAGCGGATGCAGGTACTTATTCTTAGGTATGCTATCAAAGCTAAGCACACTATAACCCTCTTACCCGCTTTATAGTGAACAACCATAAGCAAAATGTTTTATGTATTTACGAAAGCGTGTGCTGGTACACCTCGGACAGCTGACGCTCAAGTTCCCTTCCGAGGGATTCTCGTTTAATGTAAATGGAACTTCACCTTCTGTTGCAGCTACTGGTTATCCGCGTGATGCTAAGCAGAAGTGCGAGCAAACAACACCTCTGGTGTTTACACACGGGGCGAGATAAAATGCCCTACTTCCGTCAATCACTGCGTCACATGAGATGTAGCGTTGAAACATGGATGATTCACATTTTTAAGAACTGTCGTTCCGACTAACTTTCAGTTGATCAATTTCCATTGAAAAAGTTAAGATTACCACAGAACAGACGTTATCTCTTACATTCAAAAAAATCTCAATGAAAACTACCTCGTAGAACTAAATGTGACAGATGTACACCGCAACACAGCACTTGTAATCTGAAGTGGCTTGTCAGAATACCGAAGCGTATCTTACAGCAATCTCTTTCAGCGTTAAGTAAACTAAGGAGAAACCTGGAAAGGTGATTGAAGTCCAAGGACAAGAAATGAAATTTCAAGATTTTCCAGTGTCGTTGCAGTTCCGTTAGCGACAGCAATGACTAGTTGAACGGAATGAATAGGTTACCAGATGAATACCAACAAAAGTAAGATGAAGAGCTAAGGTTTTGTTAAAGGAATTGGTTTAGTCAATGAGGCGTTGAAAGCAGTGAACGAGCTTTGCGTTTAAAGGCGACAAAATAGGTGACAAAGTCAGAACTATAAAAGGTACTAAATCCTGGCTGGCAATAGCAAGAATGTTTTAACTTGAAATGGCATTGAGTTAACAGTAAATATAAACTGAAGCTCGCATCGCGGTGCAGCTTGCTCGCCAGGTTTCGAGAGGGTGCGTTTCTGGATGAGGTATCGAATATATTGCTTCCCCCTACTTATACCTCCCGAGGAGATCACGAATGTAAAATTAGAGAGATTCGAGCGCGCACGGAGGCTTTCAGACAGTCGTTCTTCCCGCGAACCATACGCGACTGGAACAGGAAAGGGAGGTAATGACAGTGGCACGTAAAGTGCCCTCCGCCACACACCGTTGGGTGGCTTGCGGAGTATAAATGTAGATGTATATGTATATGTATATGTTTCGTGGGCAGGATTGTAGAGAATTGTGATGCAGCCGATTAGGAACAGAGAAAAGAAGAACGCCACTCATGGGTAGAACCAGTAATTAATGAAGAGATACTGAATCGACTTGGGATGAAAAAGAGCTTTATGGCAAAATTTCCTGAGGTATCAAGGAATAGTTAATTTGGTAATGGAGGGGTGTGTGAGGGGGGAGGGAGGGAGGGAGGGGGGGGGCGAGAGATACAAAGGCTTGAATATAGTGCGCAGGTTTAAACGATAAGGATGCCGTAATTACGCAGATGTGAAACGAATTTCAAAAGATAGATTAGTCTGGAGAGTGGCGTCGAACCAGTCTCTGGACTGAAGACTACGACAATTAAGTAAACTGTGTCCACATAGTTTACCGATACACAAATATCTTTAATAACTTTTGAACACGAGATGGTGCTCTCCAACAGAACATAGTTTTCAATTCGAGCTTGTAGCAGAAACGTAGAAACTAATTTTACAGGACCAGGACTTTTGTTTTCTCACATTCTGCTTGTAAATTGTTAAATATCAATCATAACATGGCGACGGGAATTTCTAATGGTTCAAATGGCTCTGAGCACTATGGGACTTAACAGCTATGGTCATCAGTCCCCTAGAACTTAGAACTACTTAAACCTAACTAACCTAAGGACATCACACACATCCATGCCCGAGGCAGGATTCGAACCTGCGACCGTAGCAGTCGCGCGGTTCCGGACTGCGCGCCTAGAACAGCGAGACCACCGCGGCCGGCGGGGAATTTCTACTTCCAATAATCAATTACAGAATAAATAAACCTTAGATACCAGCAGAATTACTTTCACTTTCCAAAAATTATTTACGGTATAATTTTTACGTACGCAAAATTCTAGGTTTAAGATGATTGTAATGGATTAAATTCATAACCTGTTAAATCAGTTTCGAACGTCAGTAAACTATTACTTTGGTCGAATGAGATTCAAAATCCTTAAGCTGGTTCGTTAGTTTGATGCACCGTGGCTGTAAGTTCTAGTGTCAATATTTTCTAGAAAGAAACGTCCCGTTCGTAGTTTAATAGTCCCCTCTAATATTCTACACTATCGCCGCTGCATAGATTTCTAACGCATATTTTCAGCTATGCTTCCTGTCTTCAGTAGCCCATGCTTCAAATTAAGGATCTGAATTCTCATTTCTTTAAAAGGTACCTTTGGCGTAATCGATGAATGGACTGTTTTTGAATTTCCCGTGTACTCGGATGCATGAAGGTGGTCACGGAGTTTTCGGTCAAATTACTGTTCTTCGAAGAACACTGCACACGGCTGACACAAGAGGACACTGCGATTTTACTTTCCGAAGATGAGCGCAAAGAAGGTGGGGGTAGGATGAGGGGGGGGGGGGGGGGGTGCTGAGTTATAGTTTCCGATATAGTTCCGACAAGCCGTATCGGCGAATGTTCATTACGCGGAGTGCAGCTTTTGGGGAGAGAGCCAACCACAAGCTATAGCACAATAGGACTAATCAGCCGAAGTGCCTCGCCACACGTGAGCAAACGAAACGTACCTCCGAGCAATTTACCTACCGATGCTAGGGTGCCTTAATAGCTACCCGCCATAAGCAAGAAATGTGTTTCCGCAGACAGCAGCGGAATAAATTACTACAATACTCCGACACAGAAGAAAGTCTTGCGGACTTCCACCCTCAAATCAACCACCATATTTCACCGTTTCATTAATTGCTATGAACGTAATATTTTCTCTACGGTACTGAGTGAAATGATTTTGCATAATGAAGCAATCGCGGGCAGATGACAATCAAGGCGTGGTATCGCAGCATCACCTTAAGCCATCACTGCGCCTTAGAATCAGTGAACCAGAGGCTTAAGGCTCGATTCCAGTGTGTTCATCTACATTAAAGGACTGCCACTGGACAGGCACACCGCTACTGCGGTGCCGCTCGTGTTTCCGTGCAATGTTATGTGACCGTTGTTTTACAACGTAATAGTCTATAATTAATGAGGGAACAATTCTTTCAGGACGGCATGAAATCATGTCTTTTTAATATTTTTTCATCCTTACCTGAATTAGCGACAAATAAGTACATTCACGAATAGCAAACATCGTAGTTAAAGACTTGCGAGCAGTTCTGATATAACAACCAGAGTAAAGAAGGAAAGAAAAGTACACTATGGATCTATGCACAGATTCTGTTCTTTTATTTTTACATAAAAAAACATTTAATGTCTATCAGCAATTTTTTCTGAGTCTCTCTCTCTCTCTCTCTCTCTCTCTCTCTCTCTCTCTCTCTCTCTCTCTCTCTGTGTGTGTGTGTGTGTGTGTGTGTGTGTGTGTGTGTGTGTGTGTTTTTTTTCCCGCTTTTCTTGTTTTCCATCGCGGGGTGGTGTGAGACTTATGCATGAACATCCTATCTTCTCATTTATGATATAAAGCACTCTGAAAGAACCTATGATTACAAATATTTGACATTTCGGTAGATGACGTCAAATGAAAAGACCGTGACATGCAAAATAAGAGCTTTTCCTGCGACAATCACATCGAGCCTCGTACCTGTTATACGGTGTGAAACAACTTTAGTACAGAGCTCTTTAACACGAATGTAAGGTATTTGTTCTAATTTCCTTCTTTCTCTCTACACATCCTGAGCGTCTTCTTCTTCTTCTTCTTCTTCTTCTTCTTCTTCCTCCTTCAGTTGGCAAGCAGTTCAATAATAATAATAATAATAATAATAATAATAATATAGATCACATACATTCAGCAACAGAAAGATTCACATTAAGCAGAAAGGAAGGAGGAAGGGGATTTATCGACATAAAAAAACCTACATTATGGACAGGTAGACAATTTAAGAAAATTCTTTCTAGAACGAGCAGAAACTAGCAAAATACACAAGGCAATCACTCATATAAATACATCGGCTACATTACTGCAATTTCATAACTACTTCTACAACCCTTTCGATCACATAACATCAACAGATACGAAGAAAGTAAATTGGAAAAAGAAAACACTGCATGGCAAGCACCCGTATCATCTAACACAGCCACACATCGATCAAGACGCATCTAACACATGGCTAAGAAAAGGCAATATATACAGTGAGACGGAAGGATTCATGATTGCAATACAGGATCAAACAATAAACACCAGATATTACAGCAAGCATATTATTAAAGATCCCAATACCACAACAGATAAATGCAGACTTTGCAAACAACAAATAGAAACAGTAGATCACATCACAAGCGGATGTACAATACTAGCAAATACAGAATATCCCAGAAGACATGACAGTGTAGCAAAAATAATACATCAACAGCTTGCCTTACAACATAAACTTATAAAACAACATGTTCCCACATACAAGTATGCACCACAAAATTAACTGGAGAACGATGAATACAAATTATGCTGGAACAGAACCATTATCACGGATAAAACAACACCACATAACAAACCTGACATCATACTCACCAATAAAAAGAAGAAATTAACACAACTAATCGAAATATCCATACCCAATACAACAAATATACAAAAGAAAACAGGAGAAAAAATTGAAAAATACATCCAACTGGCTGAGGAAATCAAGGACATGTGGCATCAGGATAAAGTTGACATTATACCAATTATACTATCAACTACAGGAGTCATACCACACAATATCCAACAGTACATCAATGCAATACAGCTACATCCAAACATATATATACAACTACAGAAATCCGTAATTATTGATACATGTTCAATTACCCGAAAGTTCCTAAATGCAATGTAACATATACCGTACAGTTAAAAGGAAGTGACGCTTGATCAAGGTCCGCGTCACTCCATTTTTAACCGGACTTAACGTCTGAGAAAGTGAAGGAAATAATAATAATGTCGTGTGACTAGGGCCTCCCGTCGGGTAGACCGATCGCCGTGTGCAAGTCTTTCGATTTGACGCCACTTCAGCGACTTGCGCGTCGATGAGGATGAAATAATGATGATTAGGACAACACAACACCCAGTCCCTGAGCGGAGAAAATCTCCGACTGAGCCGGGAATCGAACCCGGGCCCTTAGGATTGACATTCTGTTGCGCTGACCACTTATTTTATCTCATTTTGTTCTCTTTCGTTCGTTGTATCTGCTCGGAGCGGACGTCGTAAGACACCCGTTTCGGTTCGTTGTTGATCAGTGAACTCAGTTTTTTATTACAGAGGGCAGCTAACCATCTGACCGAACACGCTGAGCTACCGTGCCGGCTGATCACTCAGCTACCAGGGACGGACAGCAGTTCGATGATTTCAAATGACAGAAACACTACAAATAAAAATTACAATTTGAGTTACCATACTGAATAACGAAGAGCGAAACATCTAGCTAGCATGGGGTCTACAACGAAACTTGAGGACACTACAACCTACTGGTGCAGTATGTAATTACAATAATTTTGGAAACCATTGGCACGTCTCCCTTTACTTGTGAGGCACTTGCTAGATAGCAATAGGTTGCAGCAAATTTCCACTGGTTCTGATAAAAGACCTTGGTATGCATACGCACCAATGGTAGCGGAACTGAGCAGTGTGGCAAGTCCCTCGTTCATGGGATAGTCCCTCTGGAGTTAGTGACGATCAGCCAGAATACGGACTATATGTAGGAGTGGTAAAATCATGGCACTGAGAACATTATTGATGACAGAGATGAGAAATGATTGCATGACAGAGAATAGTTTAAGTGTCGGGCCGACCCGGTTGCCAGCGAGCAGGCATCAGCTCACACAGGGCTCACCTGTAGTGAGAGAAACCTCACCCACATCTCATACCCCCTAATCGGATGAAAGGCTGGGACAGTAATGGAATAAATAATGGCTTCTAACCATGTGCAGAGGAGATTCGTAATAGCAGAAGTCAAAATGCTAAAATGAACAACAGTAGTACGCAAAATTGCAAAACAAGGTGAGAGAGATCATGTAAAAAGTGGATGCGTGGGTGCAGCCGAGAGTCCTCTAGGGCTCAGCACGCTGCGCGAGGCGGAAAGCGACCCTTCCATAATCGTCTCACACACGATCTGATGCAGTAAAACTGTTAAAGATGGGGGATAGAACCTAACATCTGTGAAGGCATGGGAACCCATTCACCTATTCTTTTGTCATCGGCTATAACCGAGAATAAGGAATCCTTATGGCTTTGAGGTAATTGCAGTGCTATACGAAGGGACACTTCCAAAAAAAGTGAAGTAAGGTGCGGCAGAGGAAGGATGTATCGGTTCTGAAAGTAATTAGAAACACGGTAAAATGTTGCGGCAACTTGCCATAGAGTTTGGAACCCCCACATAACGTTGTGTGCAGCTGACAAGACGGCGATTAAGCCAGGGCGGGAACTGTAGCGCGTTAAAGAGCGTGACGTATGGGAACTGTTTAGTACTGAGGAATCTGAGTTTATTAATATTGGCAGCTTGGGTCTAGCCAGCCGCAAACTGCACGGTTTAATGAAAACATGGCGAGTAACGAAAATTTTCAGGCAGTAACGTAACGGATTTGCGAGATTATTCAGCAGCTCCACTTTGCTGCACAGGAGATCATATGGAGCTGAGAACAGAGCACGATAGATGTTCTGTCTAAAAAACATTAATTCACATGTCTTGCGTAAGGTTTGGCAAGTACAATTATCAGGAAAACACTAACGTTCTTAAGCAGTAAAGTAGCAAGAAAATGGGGTTTTGTGTTCCTTCTGAGCTGTAGGTCCGACAAATGCTTCTAATGGTATACTAGTTGAGCTCTCACGAGCGCGTAATTTTTCCAATACGTTTGCGAATAGATTGTTGATTCCATTTAACAATAAATATCTCTTCTGTTCAGAGAAGACTAGTTACAAGCACAGACTACACAACAATCCTACTCTATTCGCATTATACTTCGCGTAGAGGGCATAACAACAAAACATAAGAATTTGTGGGTGCATAATAAAGCATACACTTCTTACTTCGTTCTAAAAGCCAAATGCATATAAACAACGACTGGGCCCGCATCTCGTGGTCGTGCGGTAGCGTTCTCGCTTCCCACGCCCGGGTTCCCGGGTTCGATTCCCGGCGGGGTCAGGGATTTTCTCTGCCTCGTGATGGCTGGGTGTTGTGTGCTGTCCTTAGGTTAGTTAGGTTTAAGTAGTTCTAAGTTCTAGGGGACTTATGACCACAGCAGTTGAGTCCCATAGTGCTCAGAGCCATTTGAACCATTTTTTGAAACAACGACTGAGTTAAATAATATAAATCGTATGCATACCATTCCGATGTATTACTCCTCGCAACCTCCGTGGCATGGAATGGACCAATTTTCTTGTAGTTTCTGATGTGATATCTTCCCACTCTCGAAGGAGAGCCTCTTTCAAAGAGGCCTTACTACGGATGTCGTGTTTTGTCACTCGTGTTTCCAGCTCACTCAACAAGTGTTCGATGGGATTCAGGTCCGGGCTCTGAGCTGGTGTTTTAAGAGTGTGTGGAGTGTTGTAGAGCAACCACAGCCGGACAATTTGCGCCGTATGTTTGGGATCATTGTCCTGTCGGAAGTAATAATTTCTAGGAAGACCCAAGGCGTCAACACTCTGATTAGTGTACATGAACATTCTCAAACAGAACTTACAACAGTCCATGGTACCTTCCACAAACTAATTTTGCGACACCGGAGGCTGACATACAGCCCCATACCATCACTCCACCATCTCCGTGTTTCACCGTGGGTTGAATGTTGTTTCTGTCGAGGTCTGTATTCGGCATTCTCCAGACCAAGATCCTACCATCGTTGTGCACGATATTAAATTTGCTTTCATCACTAAACAATACAGTATCCCAGAAGTCTGCTGTCTTGGATACATGCTGTTTCGGGAATTCCAACCGCCACATCCTGTTCTTTTTGCTGATGTAGGGCTTTCGTCTCGGGATCCTGGCTCTGTAGCCCGAACGATTGAGAATGGTACGAACTGCCCTTGGAGTGATGTCCTTTCGGGAGTGGTCGTGTACATATGAGGATAGTGCCGACGCTTCGTTTTCGGATTTTTCTTGATGATTCTTAGTAGCATTCTGGTCTCTCTTGTTGTAAGCTTCTGTGAACGACTGTGTCGTTCACTGTTTATTACTACACGACTGTCCTTATACCGCTTAATGATAGATTGCACAGTCGCTCGGCTTCGTCCTATGATGTTCGCAATTCCGGCATACGACTCGTGTTGAAGATATTGGGCGACAACGATGTTTCGTTCTTCAGTGGTCGTTTCCTTCTCCTTGCGGCCCATTCTGCTGTTCCACGGTACCCACGTCCGACGTGCTGTTGCTTCACGGCCGCCACACGACTACAGAAGTGTGGCATGCACTCCGGGGCTGCGTCAGCCGTTTGGTTGCAAGTAGTCCGCTGTATGAATACATTTTGCCCTGTCGTAGACCGTTCGGAGAGTAACACATTTTATTTTCCCAGAATAGATTCATGGCACACGGGAAGTTTCATTACCAAGAACATGGTTATCTGACGCTACGTTATCGTACTTATTCGTATCGGCGCCGTGGGTGATTTACTATCCCAACACACCATCGTAGTTGGTCACCACCTACTGTATGAATACTTCTTTCCATGACTATTTCTGCCCGACCTCCAAAATGACTTTCCTAAACGGATATACGTTTCGAAACCACGAATGTATTTGTCACTGTCGCTCTGAATTTTCTATTGCTACTACGGCCTAACGTTCTTCACGGAACTGAATGTCGTTCAAAATTATGTGCACGGAAATGTATATGCAAGGATGTATCAAACTGATGATTGTTATTCGCGCCCGGTTAATTTTTTAAAGACGTTTTCATTCCCACAACTACCCTTATCCCAACGACACTCATTCCAAATACCGTTATTATTTAAAACTGCAGATGTACGAAATTTCCGCCCGGGTCTCCTGGTAAAGAAAATAACGTGGCATCCGTTAGCACAGACTTTTGGGAGTGTTGTGCGGTGAGTGGTTTGGAGTGGAGAGAGAGTGCAGCCGCGGCCGCAGCTGCAGCTAGGCGGCGGGCGTGCCCTTGGCCGGCACGCCAGGCCGCTGGCCGTAGTTTCTCGCAGTGGACTGTGCGTTACGTAAGCGCCAGCGCTGACTCACCGGGACCGACCCGGAGAAAGCCGGCACACTCCCCACACCGCGTAAACACGGCCTCGCGCGCTCGTGGGGGTTGAAATATCTACCCCGATACCATTTTTGTCGGAATCCGAAATCCTTTATCAACTGCGAATGTTAACACCAACAACGGAACACACTGTCGAAGAAGACAGATCTTTGACATGTAGAGCCGGTTTACGGATTCGTTATTACTTACAAGGGAATCTCCCCATCGCACCCCCCTCAGATTTAGTTATAAGTTGGCACAGTGGACAGGCCTTGAAAAACTGAACACAGATCAATCGAGAAAACAGGAAGTAGTGTTGAACTATGAAAAAAAACAAGCAAAATATACCTGAGTAGTTCATGCGCAAGATAGGCAATATCAAGAAGAGTGTGAGCTCAGGAGCGCCGTGGACCCGTGGTTAGCGTGAGCAGCTGCGAAATGAGAGGTCCTTGGTTCAAGTCTTCCCTCGAGTGAAAAGTTTAATTTTTTATTTTCATTTTATGTGACAAACTTATGTTTTCATCACTTTTTTGGGAGTGATTATCACATCCACAAGAAAACCTAAATCGGGCAAGGTAGAAGAATCTTTTTACCCATTCGCCAAGTGTACAAGTTAGGTGGGTAGACAACATATTCCTGTCATGTGACGCACATGCTGTCACCAGTGTCGTATAGAATATATCAGACGTGTTTTCCTGTGGAGGAATCGGTTGACCTATGACCTTGCGATCAAATGTTTTCTGTTCCCATTGGAGAGGCACGTTCTTTCGTCTACTAATCGCACTGTTTTGCTGTGCGGTCGCAAAACACAGACACTAAACTTATTACAGTGAACAGAGACGTCAATGAACGAACGGACAGACCGTAACTTTGCGAAAATAAAGAAAGTAAACTTTTCACTCGAGGGAAGACTTGAACCAAGGACCTCTCGTTCCGCAGCTGCTCACGCTAACCACGGGACCACGGCGCTCCTGAGCTCACATTATCCTTGATGTTGCCTATCTTGCGCATGGACTGCTCAGTTTGTATATTTTGCTTATTTTTTCATAGTTCCACACAACTTCTTCCTGTTTTCTCTATTGATCTGTGTTCAGTTTTTCAAGGCCTATCCACTATGCCAACTTATAACTAAATCTGAGGGGGGAGCGATGGGGAGGTTCCCTTGTTAGTGATAACTACAGGTTTCAGAATATGAAACTTCATGGCAGATTAAAACTGTGTGGACACAGTTTAATCTGCCAGGAAGTTTCATATCAGCGCACACTCCGCTACAGAGTGAAAATCTCATTCTGGAAACATCCCCCAGGCTGTGGCTAAGCTATTTCTCCGCCATATCGTTTCTTCCAGGAGTGCTAGATCTGCAAGGTATGCAGGAGAGCTTCTGCGAAGTTTGGAAGGTAGGAGACGAGGTACTGGCGGAATTAAAGCCGTGAGGACGGGGCGTGAGTCGTGCTTGGGTAGCTCAGTTCGTAGAGCACTTGCCCGCGAAAGGCAAAGGTCCCGAGTTCGAACTGCGGTTGCTAAAGAAACTAACAAAGACAGGAGTTTCAAGGTCGAAGCACAATGTACCACCCCACTCTTTGACAGCCCACTTTGATAGCCACTCTTACATCCGCCTCATCGTAGTTTAGTTCCAGGAACAAGCTAGTGTTATTGGCTAGAACAGAGTACTGCAGTCCATAGTTAAATGTAAAGTGATATTTACCTGTCATTCATTGCAAGAATGAATGTCAGGCACACCGAACACCAGAAATCGTGTGCATGTATGTATGTATGTATGTGAAAAATTCAAGAGATATACCGATCTCAGCCGCAACTGGGCACTGAATTAAATTCAATGGAGACAAGAGAAAATTAATACCGAACCACGACTCCAACACGGATTTCTCGCTTTACGAGAGCGGTAAACTTAACCCCTTCGATATATTACACACGCCGCTGTATCAAGGTATGTCTGCTCTTTCAGACAAGCCCAGCAGAACACACACCACACATATGATCGACCTCCTCCAGAAAAAGCTTAGAACTGCCATCTTGGCTTGCTAAGACATATAAAAGTAAGAGCGTAGGCTTTCACAACCAATTATTAATTAAATCCTTTTCAGTGTTACACCGTATCATTGTCACTGGAGTAGCTATAAAGCCGGAGTGGTGACTATCTTTGCAGCGACCTATTTCAGGACGACTAATACGTAGTTCACCATCAGCTTACTAGTTATTTAACATCGAATAACCTTTCACATTAATACCAGTCCAGTTTCTGGCACAATCGCAGCGCTACGACTGCTCTTACAAAAGTGGCTGATGAACTGAAACAAGCTATGGGTAAGCACCAGGCGACTATTACGTGAAAAGCTGTTGACACTATGGTTTGACATTCTCGTTGCTAAGCTCACAAGTCAAAATTTTCCTGTTAAGTGCTGTACAGTGGTTCCGCTCAAACATTCACATCTCGCCAGCAGTGTATAGTGATTGCAACAAGAGTGTCACAATGAAGGCATGTAGTATCAGGAGTTCCACCCGTTCCGTTGGCGACAGATTTTCTACACCATACTTCCTGGAGGACGGCATGAATAAATCCGTAGTAAACTGGTCGTCCACTGCTAGTTAGTTGATCGATTGTCACAGCCTTTTGGGTCATGCAGTGACTAACGCTTCTTTATTTCCTCACCCAGTTAGAGACCGTGAAGGCTGCTATTTATTTTGTTACGCTCGAACGGTTGCCGACGGCGATTCGGAGGAAACGACCGCGACTGCTTTCGAAAGGTATCTTGCTGCACGACAACACACGGTCGTCCATGGTCTCGCTTAAGTCTGATTGGCCCGATATAACAGATGGACTGCTGTGGGGTTGTGAATCACTGAGGGCTACGGCGGGACTAAGTCTCTGTCGTTTCTAGGTCCCCGGTTTAATACACATAGTAAGCAGATGGGAATGGATGTACGTTTCATTAGTTATGCAAAGATCAAAATGTTTGCACGGGACAGACTAGCGTGGAGTGCTGCATCAAACCAGTCTTCAGACCTAAGGCCGCGACGCCCGTCTGATGCCGACATCACAGCGCACTAATCAGGTAAACAATTCTGCTACACTTCGAGTCGGGGCCAACGGAGATACAGGGCCGTGCAACGAACTTATGACGTCACACTAGTCGGCTTGTCCGCCACACTCCGCGAACGCTCGGCTCCCAGCAGGGCCCCACAGGAAATCAATATGGAATTGCAAAGGTACCCACTAAAGGTCTTAACGGTGTCGTGTGCTATCGAGAACTTGCATGAATTCGAACTTGGAGACCAAGATTATTTAACTCGTCTGAAATAGCTTCACTGGTTCACGGGTGTGACATCCGATATGTTGTGGACGCTGCACAATATATCAACAAGCTTACACCAGCATCCGAAGATGACGAGCAGCTGTCTCGCTGCAATACTGTGCAGCTTCCACAACGTTATCCGACGCGACGCAACGTCCGTGAACCAATAAGAACTTACTACGTCGCGAAAGTCTCCAACAGCTCATCGTCTGAAACAGTTACTCGCTCCCCGCCAGAGACCGCTACTGGCACTCTTGACCTGCAGTGTCACGTGCTGTGATGTGCGCGCCACGTCTTTTCTTTCTTGTGGGCCTCACTTCGTGATTACCGCCGCACATCGTGCCGTCGGTTGCGGAGTACAAGTGCAGACGTTCATTTAGCGCCAGCTAGTAGAGCTCTGAGGCCTCACCAGTCAACTGTAACGGAAGATTTTTATTTTTACTTCCAGCACAGCACGAGTTCCATCTGCCGACCCTCCCCTACATCAGATAAGAAACAAGGCAATTCCAGCAGTGGCGACCCTCTTCCCCTAAAGATTTGTGCCCGGCTGTAATTCCGGAGTCAGGAGACAAGGAAGAGTAGGGGCGACTGAACAAACATCGGTAACCCGGCTAAACAGACAGCACTCACAAAGCAAAGCGGCAACACACAATACGTACGGAAATTGCTTATTTGATAGAATTGCCACAAATTTGTAGCTTATAACTGTTCTTAAAACAGGATGTAATTAATATCTCAGCATGGAACTCCGCCACTACCGACACAAGCCCGGAGCCTCATCTCGCAAGTAATGAGGAAGAAGGAGGAGAAAGGGGGGGGGAGTAGCACCTCGTAAAAAATCTTGGTTCATCTGGCTCCGGATGGTAGCACCCTGTGAGGGCCCCTGCCTAGGGTTACAGGTGAAGCTCCAAAGTCCAGACACATCTGTGTGATAGCCACCGGTACTCTGGTCAACGTCTGCTGGCTCTGTGAGGTCGGCTGTGCTTGAATCTTCTGGAACTCTTAACTCCAGTCGAAATTAGGTGAGATCCTTCGTAATTTCGCCACCAAAACCTTAACACAAACCAATAATCACGACAGAACAATGGGAAAGAAACCACTACCCTGACCCCCAGTAGACTTGATAACTGGATTCCAGGGAATCAGGCATGTCACGAAGAGAAGGATCGGAACTTCTTAAAAACCCTCAAGACAAAGAACATTTTACATGGGAACACTCAACAGAAACACACTACTGAAGCCAGGTAAACTGACAAACACCATGGATACATTCAACATCAAAATTATGGCAATACAGGAAACGCGATTCGCAGATAAGAACCACTTTGATTCGGAAAATTACATAATCTGTAAGGGCAAACCAGCCATAACCATTCCAGGAAGTAATCTCAAACTTTTCGGAACAGGGTTTGTAGTACATAAATAGATACTGGACTCTAATACATTTCACCCCAAAATCAGAAAAAAATTTCAACACACACGATACGATCTAGAAACAAAGTCTATACACTAATCAGTGCACATGCCCCCACAAATAATTATAACACGAAGATGGAGAGAACGTGATAAATTTTTGCAGGAATTTTGAGCTGCAAATGCTGTCAACGCAATTCCAGAAACCACACAGAAAAGTAGTAACTTGAAAATACCCCAATAATGCTCTAGAAGAATTTCAGATATACCACATAGCAATATCTATGAAAAACGCTAGAGAAATAATGAACTTAAGAACTAGGAAAGGAGTCGGAGTACGATCATCACCTTCCTTAAATCAAAGCAAAATTTATACCCAACAGACGTTTCAGAACTGGTCCAGAGTACCTGCAACTAAAGTAAAAGAAATAATTGAAGAAATTACGAAAATCAACAGCAACAATTGAACAGAACTGTCGGAAAAAATGAGAGAAGTTGAAACACGTATGTAACGCAGCAGCGATGGCGAGGCATTGTAGCATCTGTGACCAGAGAGTATGCGCTTGACCGCGCGAGTGTTGCGAGCGGTTCTCAGTCTGTAGTAGTCTTTGCGAGTTAGTTGTCGCTATGCAGAGTAGCAGTCAGTCAGTCGTTGCGAGTCTGTAGCTCTGTCTAGTTGAGAGCAGTACTCAGTCGGTAGTCGTCATGCAGAGCGGTCGGTCAGTAGTAGCAGCCCAGTGCGGTTGTGTGATGTAGGCGGTCGGCAACAATGGTCAAGATGAGGAATAAGGTATACTGTTAATTAATATAATCATTAGATAATGAAAAATTTTATTTATTGTAATTATTCTCCAACAAGTCTCTCAACAATAATTTTTTATTTCAAAAGCATTTTCTCAAAAGTTTAATTTTTTTTTAACTAAAGATCTCGTTGCACTTCCCATTTCATTCCACTTCTTTTTGAAGAAAAATTTCACTAGAATTACAAAAAAAAAGGAGAATATTATTATTTGCAATGTAGTTCCTCCAAGTGGTGCGCAACAACAAGAGCAGATATGTGACATCCATTTATTCTGAGGTAAGACTTTAATTCTGATTGTTTTTACACAGGGCCAAAGACCGATATTTCGGTTTAATTGAATTTTCTTGTCACTGAATGGACTTTAATTTTTTGAAGGATTTATAATTGAGTCAGATTGCGAATTTCACATTTGTTGCCATTGTCAGTACATTTGATTGTGGGCAGGTTACGCATAGAGCCATGTCCATCAGCATTTCTAATTAGTATCGTTATTTTCTTTTAAAATTTTTGTGGGGAGGTTACACTAGGCCCCCATTTCTATTAAGTATTGCTATATTTTCATATTAAAAAATTACGGTGGGGAGGTTACAAAGTGATAAAACTGAGGCAACCACGAGAAAAAGGGAAACATCGATGGTGGAACATGACACGCGAAGGAGCCATAGAAGACAGAATGCAAGCCTGGAAAAAATTTAGCAGCATTAGAACACAAAATTGGAAGAATTCAACAGGGTACAGAAAAACACTTCAAAAATAATCCGCAGAGAAAAAAAAAGAGGTTACGAGAACAGAAAACTAAAGGAGATAGAAGAGGACTACACCAGAAAGAACACACGGAATTTTTACAGAATGTTCCGTGAAAATATGACAGCACATCAATCTCCAAGCTTATGTTTCAAAAGACAAGATGGAACACTGAAGACAAATCCGAAGAAAAACTTTGAAATATTAGCTCGATACTTTGACACATTACTCAACTGCGATGAACCAAAACAGAGTACAGTTTATAAACCCAGAACCTAACCAGGACTCCGAACCCCCCCCCCCCCCCCCCATCACACGAAGAAATAGTAAAAATAATAAAATCATTGAAAAATAACAGAGCACCAGGAGAAGATTGCAGAAATATAGAAATTAGACCATGAAAACATTACACCCAAAATACACAGAACAATCAAACATCTGGGAAACAGAAAAGGTGCCAAATGAATGGAAGTCAGCCCTAACACAACTCACAAGAAAAGAGACAAAACAAACCCTAATAACTACACAGGAATTTCGTTACTGCCTGTGACACACAAAATTCTATCCAAAGCTCTGTTAAATCGCCTAGAACAACAGATAGATCCATATAACGCAGAGTACCAAGCAGGGCTCGGGAAGGGAAGATTGTGCAGTGAACAGATCTGGTGCCTGAGAACAATATTAACAACGAGAAAGTCAAGAAACACCACAATAACATTTGTTCATCTCATGAAGGCCTAAGATTCCATAGACAGAGAAACACTTTTCAGTACACTGGAAGAAATGAAGATACACAAAATGACCAGGAAACTAATCCAGGAAACATTAACAAATACAAAATCCAAAGTGGAGTTCATAGGAGAGATCTCGAAACCGTTCGAGACAGGGGTGATACAGGGTGATGGCCTGTCCCCCATCTTATTTAACGCCGTTTTAGAGAAAACACTCAGGACATGGGACAAAGGAGCCCATGGGGTGAAGATCGGGAGTGATTCCTTCCGCAACGCTCGATCGCCCCTCTCCGTCAATACATGAAGTCTTTCAGATCTCTGTCTACCTGTGGTTGCTCTTTCGCGTTTCCACGTCACAGTCCTATCACCAGCAGTCGACTTAGCTTCACAAGCATTAAAATGTGTGTGATGGATTTGTTACCCAGGTGACATCCAATGACTAGCCCATGTTCGAACTTACTGAGCTCTCCTGACCGAACCCATCTGCTGCTGGCCGAGCGGTTCTAGGCGCTACAGTCTGGAGCCGCGCGACCGCTACGGTCACACGTTCGAATCCTGCCTCGGGCAGGGATGTGTGTCATGTCCTTAGGTTAGTTAGGTTTAAGTAGTTCTAAGTTCTAGGGGACTGATGACCTCAGAAGTTAAGTCCCGTAGTGCTCAGAGCCATTTGAACCATCTGCTGCTCTTGCTTATTTACTAACAACACAATGCTCCCCGCCTCCTGTTTATAATGCGCGGGTCCGCCTCAAGTGACATCTGGTGATCAATTCCCCATTACATTGGGGTGTCCGTATAATTCTGATCAGATTAACTTCTAGCAATATGTAAATAAACTAAGTTTGTTTTTACATTATAGGAAGATTTAATTCCTTTTCGCATCTAATATATGATCTACATAACAGGGGACGTAGTGTAATCAGCTAGTAGTTTTTCTATCTGGCATCTGAGAAAGCGTGTAACTGTCAGGACAACTCTGACGCGTGGAATTATAGTGGACAGAATCTCACAGTGATTTACACTGCTCCGCCTGAAGCCGTACGGTGACTCCACGACAGCGGCAGCCGGCATTCAGCCCAGCAGAGCGTTTAGTATACACGGAGGCAGCGAGCACGCGCCGGCGAGACAACATTCCTGCAGCCCGTGACACAGTGACCGTCAGCGAGCGCTCGCGATCCGGGCTTTAAAAGTCTGCTCACGGCGCGCCGAGGCTGCTTCTGGTAGCAAAGCGGCCATAAAAGCAATGCCACGGCGCGGCGCAGCGCGCGTCCTGAAATACAAGAGCCGGCCACAAGGCTAGCTGCCGGTGCTGCTGCTGCTGCAGCTGTCTGCGGTTCGGGAATCGAGTCCCGGGCCGTGCGGTCACGGCGGCCGATCGGCTCGCGTTGCACAAGCGCCGCGGCCTGCCAAATGTCACGCTCACCCACCGTGACGCGCGAAGCGAAGGCTCCGGGCCGCTGCGCGCAGGGCCGAGTGGTCTAATATCGATTTCCAGAGCGCAGCTAGTTTTCGGAACGCGGCTTTCGGCAAAAATTGGCAGGCAAGCGGGCAAGTAATATAATCACATGACAATTTCTTTCACCAACCAAGATATGGGGACAGAAACTGTACAGAGTGTCCCAAAAAAAAGGACCCGATTTTAACTTTTAATAATATTGAGACAAATGTCACTAGGTAACAAATAGCGCTAGATGTAATCGGCATGATCTAGAGTTTCAGAAAAAATCCACTAAACGTCGCTACGAGCGCAGTTTCCTCAATGCCAACGTGCCTCAACACGAGACCAAGCTTTACACTCTTGGCCTCCTAGGTCCCCTAACTTAACACCATGTGATTTCTTCCTGTGGGGATATGTTAAACAATGTGTTTACGTTCGTCCCTTACCTCGAGACATTGGTGAACTAAAAACGAGAATACTAGCTGCTGTAGCTTCAGTGTCTGACACCTTGCGCTAAGTCTGGGATGAATTCGGCTACCAAAATGTCCAAATGTGTGAAACCTTATGGAACTTGACTGCTAAGATTATCAGTCCCTAAGCTTACACACTACTGAACCTGAATTATCCTAAGGACAAACACACAGCCATGCCCGAGGGAGGACTCTAACCTCCGCCGGGACCAGCCGCACCGTCAATTCGGCTACCGGCTAGATATCGTCCGTGCAGTCAATGGAGGACATATTGAACATTATCATGGTCTTTTCTGCGTAATTTAGTATGCAATTTGTTGGTGTTAAGCCCTTCTTCCTAATAAATAATTCTATTTAAAATCAGGTCATTCTTTTTGGGACACCCTGTACATTGAGGTGACAGAAGTCATGGGATACCTTCTAGCATCGTGTCAGACCACCTTTTGTCCGGCCTAGTGCAGCAACTAGACTTGGCATGGACTCAATAAGTCGTTGGATGTCCCCTGCAGAAATATTGGGCCATGATGGTTCGAGAAACGCCCATAATAGCGAAAGAATTGCCGGTGCAGGATGTTGTGCTCGAACTGACCTCCCGATTACGTCCAATAACCGTTTGATATGAATCACATTGGGCGATATGAGCTGCCAAAACAATCGCAAATAGTTGTGGTCCGGTGTCACGGTGCATCGCTGTTTGGGAGCATGAAGTCCATGAATGGTTACAAATGGTCTCCAAGTCAATGTACGGTTCAGTTGGATTAGACGACCCATCCAGTCTATTCCATGTAAACGCAGCCCACATAATTATAGAGCCACCACCAGCTTACGAAGTGCCTTGTTGACAGCTGGAGTCCATGGCTTCGTGGAGTCTACGTCACACTCGAAAGCGACTAGCAGTTCTTACCAACTGAAATCGGGACCCATCTGACCAGTCCCCTACCGATATAGTCACGAGGCCAGGAGAGACGCTGCGGGCATTGTCATGCTTTAGCAAAGGCACTTGCGTCTGTCGTCTGCTGCCACAGCCCATAACGCCGAATTTCACCGCACTGTCCTAACGGATACGTTCGTCGTACGTCTCACATTGATTTATGCGGTTATTTCACGCAGCGTTGCTTGTCTGTTATCACAGACGACTCTACGCAAACGCCGTTGCTTTCGGTCGTTAAGTGAAGGCCGTTAGCCACGGCGTTCTCCATGGTGAGAAGTAATGCCTGAAATCTGGTGTTCTCGACACACACACACACACACACACACACACACACACACACACACACACACACACACACTTGACACACTTGACACTGTAGATCTCGGAATATTCATTTTCCTGACGACCTCCGAAATGGAATGTCCCATGCATCTAGCCGCGTTCCAAAACTTAGCTATAATCACGTTGGAAGGCCTTTTCACAAAAATCACCTGAGCAAATGACAGCTATGTCAATGCACTGCGCCCTTTTGTACCTTGTGTACGTGATGCTACCTTCAACCGTATCTGTGCATATCGCAGTACCACAAATTTCGTCACCTCATTGTGAATATTCTTGACCGGTACTCTAAAAATCTTGCAGAGATGTGACCAGTGATGAGATGCCAGTTATACACTACTTGGCCAGAACAACCAGAACTTCCCTATGTAATGCGAAACTGACAACTAGATGACGAGACTCGGTCCAGAGAGACAGTAACAGGAGAATGATTTGGTCAGGACAGGAAATCGTCGAACCTTTGACAGCTTTAACTTTGCTGGGGACATTTTCAATGACTTGTCCATCTGTGAAGGAATAAAGCCTATTCTTCCTAGAGAGGCGAAACCGGAGAAACTCTGGACTGGTCCCATACAGCTCCCATTACGTTCAGGTCGGGACTCCCGAACAGGCCAGTTCATTTAAGGAATCGTGAAAACCGTATGAAAATTCGTCGAGCAGTTTTGGAGATTACGTGTTCAAACAGACCATCAGGCAGACGCGACGCTATGGAAGCGTTATGGCCTCAGTGTGAGCGGTCGTTGAGCACCTGACGAATACGGCACCAGAAGAAGTTTTTTCAGTTTGAAATTTGTTGGTCTGGCGGACGTTTGTCTTGCTTCAGCCGAAGGTGATCGGCGGTGGAGAACGATTTTCCGTTAATGTGTGTCGCTGCGCACCAAGGTCAGGAGAAACTACCAGATGGGGCGTACTACTGCAACAGACTGTCGGTGGCCAACAGCTCGGAAAACTATTTCCATCGCAGCTGAGGTTACTGCTGCCCCCCTGCAGCTTTACCTTCCGAATCTTAACTGCCGCAAAATACTACTAGCTAGTCTGCTGAAGTAGTTTTTCAATGACAGGCATCTTGTTTATTTCTTCAATGTGAAAAATCGCTTAAAACGCAAAAGACGGCAAAGCTCTATATCAGTTTCCGAAACTGTACTTACAATTTGCCAAAAATACATTACTTATTAATTAAATATATGCCACCGCTAAAAATCACACAGTGGAATTGCATCCCTTTTCAGCAACGACGCTTCTCCGAATGGCTGAGCAGACAGGCAAGTACTCTTCTTTTACTATGTCCTGTGTCAAAGTTGTCAAATTAGACGACCAAAAAATTCGCAGAGAATGGAGCCAATGTATGATGCCATTGCCATGTTTTGCGTTTGATGCGCGGTAAGAATGGACACACACACACACACACACACACACACACACACACACACACACACACTTCCGCTGAAAAAGTTATGGTTAACATTTTAATTCCACATAAGGCTTCCCCATCGAGCTATAACAACAACACCTGTCGGCAGCCGAGGGATTCAATTAATCATCATTTATTCTAGAGAAGCTGCACGGTCATCAATGGTATCTGTTCTTTCAAGAAGACTATCTTCATATACAAGCTGGTCCATTAATCGTGACCGGGCCAAATATATCACGATATAAGCGTCAAACGAAAAAACTACGAAGAACGAAACTTGTCTAGCTTGAAGGGGGAAACCAGATGACGCTATGGTTGGCCCGCTAGATGGCGCAGCCATTGGTCAAACGGATATCAACTGCGTTTTTTAATAGAAACGCCCATTTTTATTACATATTCGTGTAGTACGTAAATAAATATGAATGTTATAGTTGGACCACTTTTTTCGCTTTGTGACAGATGGCGCTGCAGGAGTTGTCGGTGGATCACGATAGCAAATATCCTTCAACTTTCCCCACAGAAAGAAATCCGGGGACGTCACATTCGGTGAACGTGCGGGCCATGGTATGGTGCTTCGCCGACCAATCCACCTGTCATGAAATATGCTATTCAATACCGCTTCAACCGCACGCGAGCTATGTGCCGGACATCCATCATGTTGGAACTACATCGCCATTCTGTCATACCGAGCAGCATACATAACACACGCCCGTTGGGCATTTTGACCACAATAGCCATACATCAACACGATATCGACCTTTTCTGCAATTTGAAAACGGTCCATTTTAACACAGGTAATGTATCACGAAGCAAATACCGTCCGCACTGGCGGAACGTTACGTGATACCACGTACTTATACGTTTGTGACTATTACAGCGCCATCTATCACAAACGAATATGTAATAAAAATGGGGGTTCCTATTTAAAAACCGCAGTTGATATCCGTTTGACCTATGGCAGCGCCATCTAGCGGGCCAACCATAGCGCCATCTGGTTTCCCCCTTCAAGCTAGACGATCTTAGTTCTTTGTAGTTTTTTCGTGAGATATTTGGCCCAATCACTATCAATGGACCACCCTGTATATACAAATAAATGGGCGGCACGAACAGTCATAGGTCTGTTTGACACAATGGAGAGCATAACTGAGAAGACAATACAAAAAAAAAATAAACTACCAAACGTTTGGAGATTGACCCTTATGTCGAGAAAGTGTATACACAAACTTTAAAGAACCAGTATTAACTAAAGAATCTAGAGATATTCTTTAGCCTCCTACGGATCGTTCCCATAGGGGCTGCGGAGAGTGAACTGAAGCATGTAAGAGGTCTTTCTTCCCGCACTCGATATGCAATATGAGCTGAAGGGAATCCAAACAAGAGACACCGTGGCACGTACCCTTTGCCATTCATCTCACTGTGGTTTGCACAATATGTATGCAGATAAAGAAGGTGCGTCCATTTCTAGTGATGGAAAGGCAAGTGCTATGAAAACGGACGTGTTTCAGCAAATTTTGCAAGTTGCAGCCGCCACTGTAACCTTGATGGAGAGGACGTCCCACTCGCCACGGACTGCTGGAGACACAGACACAGGAAGCCGCGTCCTGGGCTTACGTAAGACAGAGTCGCCTACCGGTCTGCTGCTTTGTATCACCGCCAAATTTTGCTGGCCTGGCCGAGTAGTTGTTCCCTCATAACACACAAACTGTAAGCAACGCTTCACTTGTCATCTCTCAGCTGCACTGGCAATGGGTAAAGAGGTTAGCAAGCTGACTGCAGGCGACGACGTCTGTTTTGTATCGGTCCGTAATAGAGATAGGAAAGACCGACCAGTTAAAACCAATACCAGTATTTTAGTTCTGAATAACCGGTATTTGTTTGGTCTGTTACAACAGATTTTCGCCATTTTTACTAATAACAGAGTAAAAACACATACTCAATTAGCTACAGCTGCAGTGCTAAAATTTTTCGTTTTGAAATAAGAAGTAATTTTTATTCACAAAATTTAGATTGGTATGAGATACTGCTTTATTGTAAAAACTGGGAAAAGCCATCAGTGGTTTATTAATGACAACGCCGACACAAACGAGCAACAAATACATTGCGCAGAAACTAGCACAGTTTTTCTGAGATAATGTCCCTGTTCCCGTGTCGTGACAAAATCCCTATGTAAAAGCAGTGTGCAAGACCCGCCGCCGCCCCCCCCCCCCGCCCCCCCCCCCCCGCCCCACCAGACCTTTTGTTGGTCATCAATCTTGTGACTAGCTTGATGCGGCCCGCCACGAATTCCTCCCCTGTGGCAACCTCTTCATCTCCGAGTAGCAGTTGCAACCTACGTTCCGAATTATTTACTGGATGTATCCCAGTCTTTGTCTTCCTCTACAGCTCCCTCTAGTACCATTTACACGTAGCCCATCATGAGAACATCAGATAAAAGTGTTTTAAGAAAATAGATTTACTTTCCGTCCGTCTGTTACTGTTTTTATTATTTAAAACTGACCGGCTTCGGGCAACGACGTCAATCCTCAGATCTGCTAACCAATATGAAAATAAATGACAGCTTGAGTTTATTGTAGAGCTAAAAGGATCCAACTAATTACAAAAACCTCGACGAAGGCTCGATAATGATAAACCGTTTCACATGTACGTAGTTTGTGGGACTTGTGCATATGTGAAGCGACTTCCGCCGAATGTACGCTTACTGTCTTGATTACATTGTTCTTTAACCGTTTCGGCGTCCTGTTTACACTAAGAGAACAGAAGTCATGAGATGGCGATATGCAAATACAGGGTGAGTCATCAGGAGGAAAGGTACAAGCGTTGATGGGTAATAGTATTGGTGTTCCTGAACAAAAAACGTCAGTTGGGCATATGCCCTATTCCGAATGGTTTCTGAGAACACATTTAATGTACATTGTGTTTCATTTCCTGTACTTTCAAACATAGTTTTTGTTTACATTGTAACGCAGTACTGCAGTAAAGGAAGCTGAGGACGCACAATTAGATAGGGACATTTGTGGTCTGGTAAATCGGAAAACTACCTCTCATGGCCTACAAAAAATACACAAGTTACAGCGCACACGCGTAGCGCCAGATTTTGAATATCCTCGTCATCTCTTCGCAAAAATTATTAGTCCTAGGGAGAAAAAAAAAAGAATACGCCATTTTTGTAGGAAATTTGACTTATTTTAATTTTTTGCTGCGACACATTATTGATGGAGGGAGCGATTTTAGAGATACTGAAGAGGACATGTAGAAAAGTTATATTAAATGTGTTCTACCTCGGAAATCATTCAGAATAAGGCATATGTCCACAAAGATTTTTGTTCAGAATCACTATCACCCCTCGCCGGCCGCAGTGACCAAGCGGTTCTAGGCGCTTCAGTTTGGAACAGCATGACCGCTACGGTCGCAGGTTCGAATCCTGCCTCGGGCATGGATGTGTGCGACGTCCTTAGGTTAGTTAGGTTTAAGTTGTTCTAAGTTCTAGGGGACTGATGACCTCAGATGTTAAGTCCCATAGTGCTCACAGCCATTTGAACCATTTTTGAACTATCACCCCTCACAGCATGTAGCTTTCCCCGATGCCTCACCCTGTATATAGATGGCGGTAGTATTTAGTACACAAGGTGTAAAAGAGTAGTGCATTGTCGGAGCTGTCATTTGTACTCAGATGATTCATGCGGAAAGGTTTCCGACGCGATTGTATCCGCATGACGGGAATTAACAGACCTTGAACAAGGAATCTTTGAGCTAGACGCAGGGGTCATTCCATTTTGAAGATCGTTAGGGAATTCAATATTCCGCGATTCGCAGTGTCAAGAGTGTGCAGAGAATACCAAATTCCAGGCATTACCTCTCACTACGGACATCGCGGTGGCCAACGGCCTTCACTTAACGACCGAGAGCAGCGGCGTTCGCGTAGAATTGTTAGTGGTAACAGACAGGAGACACTGCGTGAAATAACCACAGATATCAGTGGACAACCAACGAAGAACCTATCCGTGAGGACTGTGCGACAAAATCTGGCGTTCATGGGCTAGGGTAGCATACGACCGACGCGAATGTCTATGCTGACAATGAAACGTCGCCTGTAGCGCCTCTCCTGGGTTTGTGACCATATCGGTTGGACCCTAGATGACTGGAAGAAAAAAAAAAAGATCTTTTCAGATAAGTACCGTTTTCAGATGGAAAAAGCTGACGGTGGGGGCTCGATTATGGCGCAAGACACCACCAAGCCATGAACTCAGGTTGTCAAAAAGGCATTGTGAAAGCTGGTGGTGGCTCCACAAAGGTGTGTGCTGTGTGTATATGGGATGGACTGGGTCCTCAGGCCGAGCTGAACCTATCATTGTATATGGTTATGCTCGGCTACATGGGCACCATTTACAGCCGTTCATGACTTCATGTTCCCAAACAACGATGTCATGTCGTCACCGGGCGACAACTGTTCCAGATTGGTTTGAAGAACATTCTGGGTAATTCGAGTAAATAATTTGGTCACCCAGATCCGATGTGACGAACACCGAATATTTGTGGGTGTAATCGAGAGGACGGTTGTGCACAAAATCCTGCACCGGCAACACTTGTGCAATTATAGACGGCTACAAAAGGAAAAGGAGGTCAGATACGATATCAGGAGGTAATTTGACTTTGTCGCCTCTTTCCCTCCTTGACTGTGCGTATGTATTGGACACTAACATCGTTCCTAGGTAAAGCATTCGCTATTAGTAGGTCGAGGCAAAGTGACAGTACGGCAGGTGCAGCTCCAAGGCTACCGAGAACTTGCTATTTCACCCTCCGGGTGAGCAGCATGTTTTAGTGAGCGAGAAGAAAATTCGCCCACTAAAGAAGACTGACCAGCAAGAGCTTCCTCTTGATAGCCGCCTAAGGTGGAACACTCACTGTAACGCCATAATCTGCGCAGTCTTCACATGCCGAGAGGTCGCTACGTACTCCGTTTGCTCGCCTCGGTCCCCGAATTTACAGCTGTTAGGAAAAGTACTAACGGCCATTACTGAATCTGAATCACGTCATTGACGAGGGCCCTATTTGGCATTTTAAGCCACAACAGCCGATCCCCGCGCTTTGCCTTTCGGTTTTAGGGTATTTCTCCGGTATTTTTGCGAAAAGCTGCAACACCAACGTTAAAGAGCTTTACGTCACTGCACTCCTCATTTCCAGAGCTATCGAATGACGTTAAAAACAATGTAGTACCTTGTTAAAAAACTGCTTGTCAATATTTTACGTTCCGTTGGGCCTGCAGCTTAGTATCCGTTATTATAAGATATAATGAAAATGAAAGCTCCAAAGCAAGCTGCAATAAGGTAACATGCTTAATATTTTACACGATAGTCCTGTTTCGACTATATCACACTTGATCACTTATCAAGTGCAGTCTAGTTGGAAGTGTAGACCACATTGCATCTCTAGCTTTTTCTTTCAAGGAGTGAGAAGTATAATATTTTTTGTCGTTACAAATTGTGAAAAGTACTTTGACAGTTCTTTACATCGATGTTGTATATTTACGAAGTACATGTAGCATATTTATGCTGAACTGGCAATATGCTGAACTGTCTTCTAGGGGACTGATGACCATAGATGTTAAGTCCCATAGTGCTCAGAGTCATTTGAACCACACTGAACCGCCAATACACTGAACCGCCAATATGCATGTTTTACGTTTTTTCACTACCAAAAATATTTCACTTGCTACGACATGACTTCAATTGACAAGTCACTTTATTATGCCAAACAGGCCGGTCGTGTAAAGTATCAGTCATATTAGCTTGTTGCAGCTGGTTTAGGGGCTTTCATTATGTCTTATGAAAACTGCTTGGTTCAATATTTCGGGTAATACTAGAATTCAAAGGATTTAACATACAAATTTATCTGCCCATCTGAGTACCACCTTTTGGCGAAAACCAAACTACAATAAATTCAATCGTTCATTACATCTTGCGTGAGGTTAACATGTGGAGTGGGGGTGGAGAGAGAGAGAGAGAGAGAGAGAGAGAGAGAGAGAGAGAGAGAGAGAGAGAGAGAGACGACGGGGGAAGGGGGGGCGGAGTAACGTTACTATAGATAGTTTCTAACGCGATACAGAGTCGTGTCATCGGGAGGCACAGATTGCAGTCATGATAGGGCAGAAAGGAGCCTTGTGGAAGCGGACATGACGCAGTCAACAGTGGGCGCTAGCATACGACACGGGAAGTGTGGACGCGACGTCGAGAGGGAAGCGGCCATCAGCTCAAGTGGCTGACAGGGCATAGGCGCTCAGGCCCGCACAGCCTCCGCGCCGTTCCGTAGCAGAATTCAATCACTCTCACACCATTTAGAAACTGTGTATTAGCAGGAAACAGTTTCATTGCAGGCAGGCCCAACGGCAAAAGAAGGTAAGGGGCAAAGTGTTTCCTTTCTGCCTTCTGCAATGCCTTGTAAACACTAAAAACTCCATTAAAAGTGGAACACCAGGAAGGATAGAAAATGAAATTTTACCTGTTGTGCGTGTACAGTAGAGAACGAGGAGTAGATGACTAAATCTATACGTTTTTTGCAGGGCGCGGCACGCGAAATTTTAGCACACAGCGCTTTAACCTCTGGCAGCAACAATGGCTGTAACTCGGATGGGCATCGAGTGACTCTGAGCTTGGATAACAGACACTGGTAGTCATTCCATTCTAGCGCAGCTCAACGCCATAGGTTATCAATCGTAGTTGCTAGAGAGTGGCGGCTTGCCAGTGTCCCAGCATCCCGTTGACCTCACGTTTTCAACGGTTGGGAAATCTGCAGGACGTGCAACAGTGTAACACACTGTATGGAGGTACGTTAGGAAAGTACGGGCAACATGCGGCTCGCGTTATTTTGTTTGAAGTTGACGCCGCGGAGACCTCGAAACATACGGCACACAAAATGCACCGGGCCTGTTGTCAAAATTACAGCCTATGGTAAACAAGAGATTATTATGTTGTCTACCCAAAGGCATTAAGTACCATAACGTTATGTGCCGCATCTTGTGAAAATCGCTATTTCAATGGAGCAACTTTCGTTCTCTTTAGAGCCTCCGCACACGGTTGGGCCCACCACGATGCTGTACGTAAAATCAATACTCATTTATAAAAACGACGTGTTGTACGCCTCCTGTGCACAGTGTCTTTGGACGCATTCACAGAGTAGAAATATCTCTGAACTGAGCACTCAGATGCGCAGAGTTGATTTTCTGTTTTTAAAACACACTGCCACCGTAGTCACGTGATCTCGGGACGGCGTAGGTTTGTCCGTAATACATGCTACTAATTTTCAATGTCATCATACCGCTAGTACAGACGGATTCCCTATGCAGGTGGTGTGGACTTGGTACAGGCGTTTTGTAGACAACATAACAATTTGCGTTTGATACCTGGAATAAACTGAGTTCTTAGCTTTGAAGAGGAAAATGAAAGGGCATCACGTCACGGCGCAATCACGTCAGCATCTATTCATACTGTCCGTCACGCCATGTCATGTCAGTTCGCTTAGTCCAGTACCAATGGCGAAACTGATGTTACCAGTCACCATCGGTGATACAAAAGGTCACAGTATAGTATCGGAATCGAGAAACTAATAACGACAAAGTTTACGAAAAGCCAAAGCGAATTTCGTAGCTTGTGATCTAGATTTTCTTTGGTAAACTGCTGAGAATTGAAATAAAATTTTAAAAAATCGACATTTATTTCCTAGAGGGAATATATTTATACAAACACGTCAAATAATAGCTATAAACGAATAAATGGAGCCTGTTAAACTAATTCATTAATTTTTATTTACGTAAAGCGTCATTAAATGAAATTGCTTCGTCAATTTAATTTGGGAGTACGGCTTTTCCGTTAATGTAAAATCTATGTAATTTTTCGCTGTCTGATATCTGACCTCGCTTTTGTAAGACCACTCAATGGAAAGATATCCGAGTCGTTCTGAAAGGTCTGCAATTTGCTACGAAAACAAAGCGCAATAATAAAACAAAAGATTACAAAGACACAAGAAGACGAAATCCACTACTATAACACGAATGAACTTGGCCAATATAGGTTTATTTACGTTGTGCGCAGATGACGATACCGTCGAAACTTTCTTCCCGAGAAACCTTGACGTTCCGTGGTGTGACGGTCTGTTGACGACCTTCGTAAATGCCACCATTTGAAATGCATTATGGAATTATTTGACGTGGTGGCCAATGGGTCCTGGGCTTAAAAACACATCATCGTCCCGAGATCACGTGAAAGTTTCAGCATAATGCTGACAACATTGGGCAGAACGTGGTGCTAACGACAGACATACTCCTATTTCTACTCTATGGGCGCATCTCTCTCTGCCCCAACAACGATAGTCGGTGGTCTCTAGACAACGTCGCACTGTCAGTGTGAGTTATTGCTGTAAACAAACTCGTATCCTGACGTAGTGATACGACCTCGCACGGCCTAGCGAACAATATGTATGTCCCCCTAGCTGGGGGCAGCAGAGTTCCTACATGCCGTTCACTACGGCCATCCTGAATCCAACGATTCCATATTCGCATGACAGCAATGGGATAAATTACTTAACTAACACGTTCACAACCTAGTGTAAAAAGTAAGTGTGTGTGTGTGTGTGTGTGTGTGTGTGTGTGTGTGTGTGTGTGTGTGATGGGTCTTTTATTCAGTAAAATACAACGAGGTGACTAAAGTCATGCGATACCTCCAAACATCCTGTCTGATCTCCTTTCGCCCGGCGCAATACAGCAAATCGACGTGGCATTGATTCAAAAGTCGCTGGAAGGCCCGTGCAGAAATATTGAGCCATGCTGCTTCTATAGTCGTCCGTAATTGCAAAAGTGTTGTTGGTGCAAGAGTCTGCACACGAACTTATCTCTCAATTATGTCCCATAAATGTTCGATGGGATTCTTATTGGGCGATCTGGGTAACCAAATCATTTGCTCGAATGGTCAGGAATCAATCGTGGAAAAGCTAACTGCCTACAATGCCAATGAGACAATTGGAATATGTCAAGCCATAAATACTTGGACTTAATAATTTGTGGGGATATGTAATGGAATAAGCTCAGTCGGAAGTAAAACAGATGGTAGACTTCGGTTCATTGGTTGTGAACTATATTTCTTACTTAATACTCCTGAGCCCCTTCCTTGCATATTGCTCCAGTGTGCGGGAACAGTTCCAGAGAGGACTAAGAGGCGATATTAAACCCACAGAGATAATGGCAGCACGAATGGTCAGAAGTTTGTTTTACCGTGGGAAAGTGTCACAGAGATGCTGAAGAGAGACAACTGGCAAGGTAGACGCTAACTACTCTGACAAAATCTAAGAAAAGTTTCAAGAACCAGCTTTAAATAACGAACTACGTATGTGCTATCCGCCTCCACAGCTCAGTGGTCAGTGGTCAGCGTGTCTGGCTGCTAAGCTAAGGAACCGGGTTCGATTACCGGTACTGCCAGGGATTTTTCCTTCGTGAGAGGACTACAACGGGGTTCACTGCCTCTTAATGTCAATTCAGAAGCTCAATGAGTGAGAGAGAAGCAGCGGCTCCAAGGTTAAGAAAGCCGACAACGACCGGATGGATGGTGTGCTGACCCCACGTCTCTCCATACTAGGAAGAGCGGTTATCGCTGAAACAACCGGTTTTCGGTAATATCGCTTTTTCCACGGCAGTTTACCTGACTGTTAAAACCGCTCAAAATAGCCGGTTTCTGAAATAACCGATTATCTGTTTTTGTTCGGATTATTTCCTGTAATATATGTAGAAATCAAACAAAGATTGAAAAAATTTTGACTCTTTCAGTTTCAAGATACATACAATGAAAATGTTGAATTAAATGGGCAAATATAAGGAAAGTTCGTACGTCCAGCGTTCGCTGTTTTTCTCGGAAAGTGGTGTTTACTACTGCAACAAAAACACACCAGTATTCTCTATTCATTAGAATTTTTTGAAAAACTGCTTAAAATCGTGTTATAATCAGCGTTCAATTCAGTATTTGGGCATCACAAACAGTCATGCCAAAGTGTGACAACTGAAGCTGAATAAGACTGTTTATGTTAATTTGTACGTTTTCAAGCGCTACAAGCTGATAAAGGCGTATTATGTAGAGGCAGGCAGCAGATCGGCTGCTTTCTATTTTTACTGTCCGTAATGAATGAATAGTTTTTTTGTTTTTCATACAATTAGGAGACAATTTTTTTAACGCAAATAAAGCACTGTACGGCAATGTTATGTCACTTCGTAGAAATACATCCAGACTATGCTTGGTGCCATTCTGCAGTACAACGTATGACCGACGACGACAGCGAGATATTACGGTACAGACCAGGTGGCGGCCAAGTCTTACACACTGCACGTACACGCGTTCTTTAAGGCACGACACACGGCAACAGGGGCATTACTGTCTCAGCAATCGTGTACACCAATTCTTATGCGAAGCGTTTGTTGCTCGTTTATGTCGCCATTGTCATTGCTTTTCTCATTTTACGTAAAAATAATATTTCAAAACAAATCAAATTCTAAATATCAAAGTAAATTTTAAGAACAGTTTATTTAAAAACTTCAGCAGTGTTGTTATAGGTAATTCATATTTCGGTTTTTTACTCAGTTATCAGTAAAAAATAAACACCTGTTATAACAGATACCAACCAAACACAGAAAAATAACTTATTTGGAACTGAAAGACCGGTATCTTTTTTCCATCCCTACTCCATACCGTACCAAATGCGTCACTGATAAGAGATGACACAATTGGCCCATGAGGGGCAGAACGCGGAGCTTTTCTTGGTGTATACAATACCTACGAAACGCGACCGTAGGTACCGCGAAGGAAAGATGTGACTAGTTACAGCGCGCAAAGACATTAAAGCAATTGTTCTTCTGGTATTCAGTACTTGAGGGGAACTGGAAGAAGCCTTAATAACTGGTAAGATGAAGTACCGTCTGCCATGCGGTCCACAGACGCTTCCAGAGAACAGATGTCTACGACCTTTAACCTCCCGAGTGGTAGGTGGCGGGAGGGCGGACAATCTGTCCTCATTTAAACTCGCTCGTCCTGCGGTACGAGAGTCTTGTCACAGCCGTGAACTGTGATCCATTTGGCAACCTGCCCCCCCCCCCACACACACACTGAATGGATCAACCTGTCGGCACGAGCTGCAAGATTTAACGCCGGCGTCACCGCTCGCTGTCAGGACCACGCCTCTGAGGAGGCAAGTACAGCCACTGCTGTCCCACGCTAAACACGTGTTCTGTGCGGAGATTACCGAGAACATTACTGGCTAGATCGCGAATACGGATACCCATCACCATCTCAGATGTTTCACCTGCTGACGTCAATGTCAGCCTCACATGGTACCAAGAAGTACTTGCATGATTAATCTCCGCTGTAAGAGCTACTACCTCTCTGCGTAGCTGCTAGCCTGGACGTTGAAAGGCAGCGGCGCTGTTGTGTATTAGGTTTAGTTCGTCCTGTCTCTCGTCAAACGTGCCACTTAAACACTCGCGCACTGTTTAAAAAACTGTATAGCCACATGGTCGCAAAGTTGAAACTCGTAACTTAGCGCTTATTTCCATTCTAAATTTTTAGTACAGTACAGAAGGTGTTGCCACAGTGAAACGTCGGTAATGTGTATCTGAAAACGTGTCAGGAGTTTGTTTCCACATGGGCAGACTGTCGAGCTGTTCTATTGCTGCAGATTACGTCCTCTTCTGGTGCAAAGTTAGGTATTCCGCTTCTAGTATGTTACTTGTGACTGGTTTCAATAGTACAATCCGCTTGCAAATAAGCCTACAAGACGCAGGAGAGTGGGTCCCATCCGCTAGTACAACTAACTTCTACTGCGCAACATACAATTTATGCTGAAGTGAAAAACTGCACCAAAATCCCTCTTGATACGTTAATGAGTAAGCATGTTTACTTATCAATTTTTATGTCCGCCAAAGTTGCAAGTTACCAATATTATTATTATTATTATTATTATTATTATTATTATTATTATTATTATTATTATTATTTCTTTCTTGTCTCAGACGTTATGTCTGGTTAAAAATGGAAGGTGACGCGGACCTTGATCAAGCGTGACTTCCTTTTAACTGTACGGTATATGTTACATTGCATTTAGGAACTTTCGGGTAATTGAACAAGTGTCAATAATTACAGATTTCTGTAGTTGTATATATAAGTTTGGATGTAGCTGTATTGCATTGATGTACTGGTGGATATTGTGTGGTATGGCTCCTGTAGTTGATAGTACAATTGGTATAATGTCAACTTTATCCTGATGCCATATGTCCTTGATTTCCTCAGCCAGTTGGATGTATTTTTCAATTTTTTCTCCTGTTTTCTTTTGTATATTTGTTGTATTGGGTATGGATATTTCGATTAGTTGTGTTAATTTCTTCTTTTTATTGGTGAGTATGATGTCAGGTTTGTTATGTGGTGTTGTTTTATCCGTGATAATGGTTCTGTTCCAGCATAATTTGTATTCATCGTTCTCCAGTTAATTTTGTGGTGCATACTTGTATGTGGGAACATGTTGTTTTATAAGTTTATGTTGTAAGGCAAGCTGTTGATGTATTATTTTTGCTACACTGTCATGTCTTCTGGGGTATTCTGTATTTGCTAGTATTGTACATCCGCTTGTGATGTGACCTACTGTTTCTATTTGTTGTTTGCATAGTCTGCATTTATCTGTTGTGGTATTGGGATCTTTAATAATATGCTTGCTGTAATATCTGGTGTTTATTGTTTGATCCTGTATTGCAATCATGAATCCTTCCGTCTCACTGTATATATTGCCTTTTCTTAGCCATGTGTTGGATGCGTCTTGATCGATGTGTGGCTGTGTTAGATGATACGGGTGCTTGCCATGCAGTGTTTTCTTTTTCCAATTTACTTTCTTCGTATCTGTTGATGTTATGTGATCGAAAGGGTTGTAGAAGTGGTTATGAAATTGCAGTGGTGTAGCCGATGTATTTATATGAGTGTTTGCTTTGTGTATTTTGCTACTTTCTGCTCGTTCTAGAAAGAATTTTCTTAAATTGTCTACCTGTCCATAATGTAGTTTTTTTATGTCGATAAATCCCCTTTCTCCTTCCTTTCTGCTTAATGTGAATTTTTCAGTTGCTGAATGTATGTGATGTATTCTATATTTGTGGCATTGTGATCGTGTAAGTGTATTGAGTGCTTCTAAATCTGTGTTACTCCATTTCACTACTCCAAATTAGTAGGTCAATATTGGTATAGCATAAGTATTTATAGCTTTTGTCTTGTTTCTTGCTGTCAATTCTGTTTTCAGTATTTTTGTTAATCTTTGTCTATATTTTTCTTTTAGTTCTTCTTCAATATTTGTATTAACTATTCCTATTTTTTGTCTGTATCCTAGATATTTATAGGCATCTGTTTTTTCCGTTGCTTCTATGCAGTCGCTGTGGTTATCCAATATGTAATCTTCTTGTTTAGTGTGTTTTCCCTTGACTACGCTATTTTTCTTACATTTGTCTGTTCCAAAAGTCATATTTATATCATTGCTGAATACTTCTGTTATCTTTAGTAATTGGTTGAGTTGTTGATTTGTTGCTGCCATTAGTTTTAGATCATCCATGTATAGCAGATGTGTGATTTTGTGTGGGTATGTTCCAGTAATATTGCATCCATAATTTGTATTATTTAGCATGTTGGATAATGGGTTCAGAGCAAGGCAGAACCAGAAAGTACTTAATGAGGCTCTTTGGTATATTCCACGCTTAATCTGTATTGGCTGTGATGTGATGTTATTTGAATTTGTTTGGATATTAAGTGTGGTTTTCCAATTTTTCATTACTATGTTTAGGAAGGGGTGTAAGGTATGTGATGCGTCTCAAACAGCCTCTCCATACAAATGCCAACCTCACCTTCACGAGTTGCAGCCAAGGATTGCTGCACGGTACACCCTGTTACCACTAACGAGGATATGGCGACCGAGTATCTCCCGGAATAAGGAGACACCCTCTACGAAGCGAAACGGCCTCCTAGGAGGGCGGATGAGCAGGTAGAGGCAGGGCACTCTCTTGTCCTTGGGATGGGAAACTGTCCCTAAAGGCGGAAGAGCCACATGATGGCCAACGGCATAGAATGAAGAAGGCAAGGAGAAACCACTTCATTAAAGATCTAGTTAGATTTCTCAAGTATCAGCAGCCATAATATGAATATGAAACAAGCTCTAGTAAAAATTCAATCCGGAGTAATAGCCCCTCATTCGGTTCTCCGGGAGGGGACTACCAGAGATCTCGTTTCAACAGTTCATAGGAAGAAAGGAAATAAAAAGAGCTATAGTAGAATTGGAACGTGGAACGTCCGCACCTTACTGCAGATGGGGAAGCTCGAAAACCTTAAGCAAGAAATGAAGAAAATGAAGTTGGATATACTAGGAGTGTCTGAAATGAGATGGCCTAACTGCGGAGATTTCTGGAGTGATGAGTACAGGATAATTCACACAGGAACGATAGAAGATAGACCTGGAGCAGGTGGGGTTGGAGTAGTTATGAGTCGAAAATTGGGGCAGAGAGTGAAGGGATATATACAATATGGAGGAAGGATAATACTTGTCAGTCTGGATACCAAACCTACAGAGACGGTTGTGATACAGGTCTATATGCCTACCACAAACCAGGAGGATGAGGAAGTTGAAGCTGTATATGAAGAGTTAAATGGGGCCTTGAGAGGAATCAAAGGAGAAACAAATTTAATAATCATGGGAGACTGGAACGCAATAGTAGGAGATAAAGAGGTACAGCCAGCTGTTGGACGCTACGGCCTTGGTAAAAGGAATGATAGAGGAGACCGACTTATAGAATTTTGTAACAGGAATCAACTTATAATATCGAAGACGTGGTTTCAACCCCCGTAGAAGATACACCTGGAAGTCACCAGGGGATAGAGAACGATACCAAATTGATTACATTCTAGTCAAAAATAGATTTAGAAATCAACTAAAAGACTCTAGAGCATACGCAAGCCCAGATATTGTGAGTGATCACAACATGGTTGTTGCGGAATGCCGACTCAAGTTCAAATGCATAAGGAAGAAAATAGGAAATGGAAAACTGGATATAGGGAAGCTTGGAAACCGTGAGACACAGAAGGAGTTCCAAGAAAGGGCTAAGGTTCTAATTCAACAGCATCCTATAGAGAATGTAGAACAACATTGGGAAAATATGAGAGATGACCTAATAAAAGCAGCTGAAGAGATAGTTGGAAAACAAAAACCTGGAAAGAGGAAGGAGTGGATAACTGATGAAATAATACTTATGTTTGAGGAAAGAAGGAAGCTCAAAAATAATGAAACGGAAGAAGGGAAAACGGCATACCGAGTGCTTAGGAACAAAATCAACAGGAAGTTGAAGCAAGTAAAAGAAAGATTCCTTGAAGACAGATGCAAAGACGTTGAAGACCTTCTGAAGAAAGGGAACCTTGAATTAGCATACAAAACAGTGAAACGCTTCTTTTCAGGAGGACAAAGGATTAGATGTAATGCCCTAATAAGAGAGGATAATAAGATGGTGTATAATCATGAAGATATAGCACTAACGTGGAAAGAATACCTAGAGAAATTTTATGGGGGCAACGTACAAGATGACATGATTGAAAGTGAGGACGAAGTAGATAAAGATGAACTAGGAGACAGCATACTAAGGTCTGAATTTGATCAGGCACTACAGGCACTTAAGCACGGAAAAGCACCAGGAATTGACTCATTGCCTGCAGAAATCATCAAAGCAGCTGGAACAGAACTAAAAGATAAATTGTATAAATTAATCTGCCAAATATATGAAACTGGAGAGCTGCCTGAGGACTTCAAAAAGTGTATTATTGTTCCATTACCAAAGAAAATGCCAGCAAAATCGTGTGCACAATACAGAACCCTCAGCCTAACATTACATGCATCAAAAATTTTGACGACCATCCTCCTCAGAAGAATTGAAGGGAACGTGGAATGCATGCTCACAGAAGACCAGTTTGGCTTTGGAAGAGGGAGAGGTACGCGAGAAGCCATTATGGCCCTAAGGCTCATAATAGAAAAGAGAATGGGAAAAGGAAAGGACACCTACATAGCATTTATTGACCTCGAAAAAGCCTTTGATAAGGTTGAATGGAAAAAAACTATTCCAGGTATTGAGGGAAACTGGAGCTAAGTACAAGGACAGGAGAACGATATGGAACATACAAAGAAGAGGTGGCAATAGTGAGATGTGGGGAACATCAACAACAAGCAAAAATTAAACAGGGTGTGAGACAGGGATGTGCACTCTCCCCTGTCCTCTTTAATATGTACATACAGAAAGCAATGGACGAGGTCAGAGAAAAGTTAGGACAAGCTAATGGAATCAGGATCCAGGGAAAAATACTTGATATGCTGCGTTTTGCGGATGACATTGCTGTCCTAGCGGAAAATGAGGAAGAATTACAAGTAGTGCTGGAGGAAATGGAAAACACTCTTGCTACACGGTACAACATGAAAATTAATAAGTCAAAAACAAAAATCTTAGTTGCAAGCAAACAAAATAATCAAGCAATTACGAATATAAGGCTGAATGGAGAGAAGCTGAAAGAAATACAAGACTGTCTACTTGGGAAGCAGAATAACATCAGATGGTCGTAGTAGGAAAGATGTAATAAGTAGAATAAATCTGGCAAATATTGCATTCTATAAAAGGAAAGGACTCCTCACATCAAATATGGTAAGTCTGTCGTTAAGGAAGCGGGTAATAAAGACCTTTGTTGGGAGTGTGCTTCTCTACGGCAGCGAAACCTGGACACTTGGAGAGGACGAAAGAAGAAGGTTTGAAGGATTCGAAATGTGGTGTCTGCGAAGGATGTTAAAAATTCCATGGACGGCCAGGATGACAAATGAAGAAGTCCTGCAGAGAGCGGAGGAAGTTCCAGTTCTTTGGAAGACGGTCAAGAAGAGGAGAGATATATGGATGGGACACATTCTGAGACATGAAAGTCTTCTCCACACTATAACGGAAGGCCTTGTGGAGGGCAAAAGGGCAAGAGGCAGACCTAGAAGAAAGTACATAAGCCAGATAATGCAGGACCTAGGATGCGGAAGTTTCACGGAATTGAAGAGGCTGGCCGACAATCGCACTGAATGGAGAGCTGCTGCAAATCAATCTTAGGATTGGCAACTTAAGAAGAAGATGTTTAGGAACTGTATCAATTTAGGATCTACTTTGCATATTTCCAAAATTTGTAGTAACCATGAGTGGGGTACACTATCAAAAGCTTTTTGGTAATCAATGTATGCATAGTGTAGCGACCTTTGTTTAGTTTTAGCTTGATATGTCACCTCTGCATCTATTATCAGTTGCTCTTTACATCCTCGTGCTCCTTTGCAACAGCCTTTTTGTTCTTCATTTATAATTTTGTTCTGTGTTGTATTTGTCATTAATTTCTGTGTAATGACTGACGTTAATATTTTGTATATTGTTGGTAGGCATGTTATGGGGCGATATTTTGCTGGGTTTGCTGTGTCTGCTTGGTCTTTAGGTTTCAGATAAGTTATTCCATGTGTAAGTGTATCAGGGAATGTGTGTGGGTCTGCAATGTAACTTAAATAATTTAGTTAGATGTGGATGTGTTGAGGTGAATTTCTTTAGCCAGAAATTTGCTATTTTATCTTTTCCAGGGGTTTTCCAATTGTGAGTAGAATTAATTGCTCGGGTGACTTCATGTTGCAAAATTATCACTTCAGGCATTTGTGGTATCATCTTGTATGTATCTGTTTCTGCTTGTATCCACCGTGCATGCCTGTTATGTTGTACCGGGTCTGATCATATGGTGCTCCAGAAGTGTTCCATGTCTGTTATGTTTGGTGGATTGTCTATTTTAATTTGTGTGTTATCTATTGTCTGGTAAAATTTCTTTTGGTTTGTGTTGAATGTTTGGTTTTGCTTCCTTCTATTTTCACTTTTTTTGTATCTTTTAAGTAGTTTGGCCAATGCTTGTAATTTCTGCTTCTTTTTATCTAGTTGCTCTATCGCTTCTTGTTGTGAGATTTTACCTAACCTTTTTCGTTTTTTTCTGACATTTCATTTCTTATAAATTGTGTTAGCTGTCCGATGTCTTTTCTCAGTTTTTCTATTCTGATCTGTAGCCTGTGTTGCCATGCTGGTTTTGTGGGTTTCTTCTGTGTGTTGGTTGGTTCTGATCTCTGCCTAGTATGTATATTTAGTGTAGTGAGTGCTCCTATATAAACCAGTAGTTGTAACTCTTCCATAGTTGTGTTTTCATTTATTTTGTTGTGTATTATTGTGTTGATAGTTTTTATTGTTGTTTCGACTTGTGGGTTATTTGGCGGTCTATGCAAGAATGGTCTAATGTCTGTATTTGTATTCTATATATGTCAGCTGAAATTTTTCTTCTATATCTAACATGTGTGTCAATCTGTGTTCTATTTGTGCTTGTTCTGGTGGCTGTCTTAAGATTTCGTTTTCCTCTGATTTTTTAACTGATGTGTGTTGTTCTTTGTTTGTTTGCTCTGGGATGTTTGAGTCCATTACTGTATTTTCTTCTTCTTCTGATTGCACATTATTTTGTTCCAGTATTTGTTGTTTGATGTTTTCTAATTCTGACTGGGGTATCCTGTTATTTTTGATTACTACACGGATCTAGTCAGCTAGTCGTTGTTCTGTTAAAAATTTTAATTCTGGGTATCTGATAATAAATGTTGTGTATACTTGTGATCTGTATCCAGTTGTGTTGGTTCCTAGGTTTGTTGCTTGGTAATAACAGAACATGAGGTGTCGATTAACTTCATCTGACCATCTCATCCTCTGTCTGTTTTCCTTCTAGGGTGGTTGCAGGAAGCATATCTTGCAAAACACCTCTATTTGGATTTAAATCATTTTCCAGTTGGCTAGCAGTGTCGTTACCATTGTGGGCGGGCATAGGGTTCAAGCGTCGTCCCCGACCATGACAGCGCTTGTCCGAGGCTTCTTTAGTTCTGTCCTGAACCAACTAATCACACTAAAAAGGGGGGTTAGCCCTATTAGTGGTTTGTTCTTTCCGTCGCCTTTTACGACTGGCAGAAGATACCGGAGGCCTATTCTTTTCCCGGGCCTCCACGGGAATTATTATTATTATTATTATTATTATTATTATTATTATTATTATTATTATATTACTGGTATTATTAATTACAGTAGCTGAACCCAAATAATATAGGTGGAAGCTTTCTTTTTCTCCAGTTTAAGATTTCTTAGAAATGCACGCCCAGAAACAAACTTTTTAGCCTGTTCATATTTTTATGTATATGACTAGGCAATGAGTACTGCTGCCGTCGACGGTGCTAATCTGAATTAGTTTTCTTTAATAAATATTTCAAGAAAGCACCGTTTACTAAATAACGTTTTGTGTTACTTCACCTGCAAACGTTTCCTAGCACGGCTTCCATCAAACCGAAAACAATTCTGCCTTCTGCTTTAAATACACTTGTGGATCATTAGCATGGACAGTGTCCCAAGTCTGAGGTAACTGTTAAAAAATGAAACAATATTATTTAACTTCCTGTCACTGATACATACATATTCCTTACCGGTACTTAAGTTTCGAACAAACCCGTGCCTTTATAGTCTAATTGTAAAATAATTCCAATGTAATACATGGAACTTTTGTTCTTTCCTTGACACAACACAAGGTCAAGTTAGCTAGCAGTTCGAAAAGGAATGGATTCGTTCGAAACTAATGACCTTTAAGGAATATGTATACACCTGCGAGAGGGAACTAGATAAATGATGAGGTGTAGCTGTTGGTCCTTTACGCCAAAGGAATGTTGGAACTGCACAAATTTTCTGTCCTGCGATCTACAATTTAATTTTGTATTCGGCCTAGAAAGCTATTCAGTGCAGCTTTTACCAGCGGCTGTAATTGGAGACTGGTCAAAACACCAAGTCCGTAAAGAGTAAACGACAAAGCCCATATCGTGGCCACTGAACAGTGCAAGACTTATAATGCACGTACACTGAAGAGGGCAACATGAGAGTTGCCCTCTTTCAGCGATTCCTGTAATATTACTGATTCAGTAAACGAAGGCGACCATGAGAGAAAAATCCTGGTCTTTCAATTTTTTTTTTTTTTTTTTTTTTTTTTTTTACTAGCTGTGTTTTCTTCTGAAACGAACACTCGCTTGCAGCACCAAAACTAGCCTCAAAACAGGGATTTAATTTTTTTCCTTTCCCTTCTCCACGTTTGTTACATGTTATATTCAATATTGCAGAATTCCACCTACAACCTAGGCACTTCTTTTAACTAAAAATTATTTCAATGTCGATTTAAACTGTATATGTACTGATACGTTTTGGTGAACCTCACAAACTTATCTGGATAGTACGGTTGCTCCACAGCACCTCGATAGTACCGTTGCTCCACAGCGTCTTAACAATATACGAACAACTGTCAGCTGTTAGTGTAAGTGTGAATCGCCTAATTTTGGAATTGGCTTGGCGACCACAACTCATCGAAAGCAAGAAACAGCAGTCGCTTAAGCTGCATGTGAAATACTATAACACGAGTCCTCTAACAGTGCGATGATACGTGGCAAAACGAAGTATTGCAATACCTCAGCCTCTATTTGTTGTTAAATATCAACAAATATCAAACCAGTTTCACTGTACATCATTCTGTATGCCCGTGTTTCCATATTCTGATGAAGCGAAAACTATGATGGGAAAAATTCTGTCTGTACAAGATGTTTCGCATCTAGGCGTGTCGACAAATTCTACAACATTACCCTACAGTCACTAACAAAACAGGAGAAGAGTAAACAGTGTACAGTGATTGTCGTCGTGAATCACCTGCTTATCTCTATACATAGACTGCATGTCTGTCAGTGTTACTGGATTATAAGTAGTATGCATGGTGAAGTAAGCTAAAAATCTTTGGAGAAAATATATTTTTTTGCATATTCCAGCCAACGATGAACGATGGTAACATACCCTCCAACATCTCCGTAGTGTATGCTTCTCGGCCGCCGTTCCACATTGCTAGCTCCAGTCTGTGGAAATTAAGTTCCTCGTACAACTTGTTTATCGGTATTCACACACTTCGAAAACAGGTTTTTTGTCATCCGGCAGCTGTTTCACTGTAGCATGTAGGCCCCAATGAAGGACTGCGGCCGTCGTGCTTGTTCAGAGAGTTCCTTGGTGCATCAGCAAACACTGTTACTGTTTTAAATTTAATATCGTGTGTTAATTGCCGACAATGTTAGTCTACATCTACATCTACATTTATACTCCGCAAGCCACCCAACGGTGTGTGGCGGAGGGCACTTTACGTGCCACTGTCATTACCTCCCTTTTCTGTTCCAGTCGCGTATGGTTCGCGGGAAGAACGACTGTCTGAAAGCCTCCGTGCGCGCTCTAATCTCTCTAATTTTACATTCGTGATCTCCTCGGGAGGTATAAGTAGGGGGAAGCAATATATTCGATACCTCATCCAGAAACGCACCCTCTCGAAACCTGGCGAGCAAGCTACACCGCGATGCAGTGCGCCTCTCTTGCAGAGTCTGCCACTTGAGTTTATTAAACATCTCCGTAACGCTATCACGGTTACCAAATAACCCTGTGACGAAACGCGCCGCTCTTCTTTGGATCTTCTCTATCTCCTCCGTCAACCCGACCTGGTACGGATCCCACACTGATGAGCAATACTCAAGTATAGGTCGAACGAGTGTTTTGTAAGCCACCTCCTTTGTTGATGGACTACATTTTCTAAGCACTCTCCCAATGAATCTCAACCTGGTACCCGCCTTACCAACAATTAATTTTATATGATCATTCCACTTCAAATCGTTCCGCACGCATACTCCCAGATATTTTACAGAAGTAACTGCTACCAGTGTTTGTTCCGCTATCATATAATCATACAATAAAGGATCCTTCTTTCTATGTATTCGCAATACATTACATTTGTCTATGTTAAGGGTCAGTTGCCACTCCCTGCACCAAGTGCCTATCCGCTGCAGATCTTCCTGCATTTCGCTACAATTTTCTAATGCTGCAACTTCTCTGTATACTGCAGCATCATCCGCGAAAAGCCGCATGGAACTTCCGACACTATCTACTAGGTCATTTATATATATTGTGAAAAGCAATGGTCCCATAACACTCCCCTGTGGCACGCCAGAGGTTACTTTAACGTCTGTAGACGTCTCTCCATTGATAACAACATGCTGTGTTCTGTTTGCTAAAAACTCTTCAATCCAGCCACACAGCTGGTCTGATATTCCGTAGGCTCTTACTTTGTTTATCAGGCGACAGTGCGGAACCGTATCTAACGCCTTCCGGAAGTCAAGAAAAATAGCATCTACCTGGGAGCCTGTATCTACTATTTTCTGGGTCTCATGAACAAATAAAGCGAGTTGGGTCTCACACGATCGCTGTTTCCGGAATCCATGTTGATTCCTACATAGTAGATTCTGGGTTTCCAAAAACGACATGATACTCGTGCAAAAACATGTTCTAAAATTCTACAACAGATCGACGTCAGAGATATAGGTCTATAGTTTTGCGCATCTGCTCGACGACCCTTCTTGAAGACTGGGACTATCTGTGCTTTTTTCCAATCATTTGGAACCCTCCGTTCCTCTAGAGACTTGCGGTACACGGCTGTTAGAAGGGGGGCAAGTTCTTTCGCGTACTCTGTGTAGAATCGAATTGGTATCCCGTCAGGTCCAGTGGACTTTCCTCTATTGAGTGATTCCAGTTGCTTTTCTATTCCTTGGATACTTATTTCGATGTCAGCCATTTTTTCGTTTGTGCGAGGATTTAGAGAAGGAACTGCAGTACGGTCTTCCTCTGTGAAACAGCTTTGGAAAAAGGTGTTTAGTATTTCAGCTTTTTCGCGTGTCATCCTCTGTTTCAATGCCATCATCATCCCGTAGTGTCTGGATATGCTGTTTCGAGCCACTTACTGATTTAACGTAAGACCAGAACTGAGTGTGTGAGTGTGTATGTGTGTGTGTGTGTGTGTGTGTGTGTGTGTGTGTGTGTGTGTAATCTTATAGTACTTAACTGCTAAGGTCATCAGTCCCTAAGCTACACACTACTTAACCTAAATTATTATCCTAAGGACACACACACACACACACACACACACACACACACACACACACACGCCCGAGGGAGGACTCGACCCTCCGCCGGCACCGAGTGAATGTTGCCGTAAGATCCGTGAAACTAACGATTATTCATAGGAATCAATGCTTCCAAAATAGATTCAATCCAAAGGATAAAGTATCACTATGGACACCCAGAAGTATATCGATACAAGGAAAACTTCGCGGCGAGGATTATTCCAACGATGGATGTGTGTTCACTGGTTTCGCAATACTTACAGGGAAGGACGAAAGGAAGTATGTATTGTTTCTCAACACTTAGAGGGAAGGACGAACAGAAGGATGTAACGTCGCGGGTAATGAATCTTTGATCAACACTATTTCTTATTTTAAAAATGTTAAGAAAGCTGAAGACTTTCACTTCCGTGTCTTCTTAATGCTCAGTTCAGTGTAGGGGAAAAAAATTACGACCATAAATATCAGGAAAACAAAATTATCAGCGCCTGGTTTCAAAGATTTATCTGATACATCGAGAGCGGTAATGTGTTTATTTTGAGTCGTGGACGGAAGGCCAAATCATGCGGAAACAGGCTGCATAAATTCTTTGACTCCTGTGATGCTATTGCTATGGACGGAGAATACGGAGGGTGTGAAACGCAATGAGTCTTTCCGATTCACGAGGAAGGTTTTTCATATACACGGAGTGTGCCCAGGAGGAATGGTCAGTACTCAGAGATCTCACAAGAACGGTAATTCTAAGCAAAAAGTCCAGTAAAAATGGCCTCTAAAATTCATACCTTAAGATCGATGATCACTAGTTCACCTTCGCTACCGTGAGACATCTAGTGAACAGTGCTAATAGCCTTTCAAGCATACATTGTAGAGCACATGGTTTACCCGACGTTTTTGCTTCGAATGATCTTTCCTGTCATATCCATGACATGATTTTAAATCCAAATTCTACCAGTTTCGGTCTTGGACCATCTTCACGGATGAAGGGTTAAAACGATTTAAGCCACCATATTGCGTTAGTCATTACGCGCTTCATGAATATAAATATATGATTCGGGACTTTAAAAACAAACACCCAAATACGAATTGTATACAGAGCAGTGATTTCAGTTGTCATACCACAAAAAAACGCTTTATATTTTAGTTAGTAGACAGTGAATAATGCACATCTTCAAACCATTTTGTTTATTTTGAAGGATTCACAATAGGAAGCCGTACGGGGGAGGGGTGGGGGGGGGGGCGTGCACAATGAGTATGTTCGATGACTGGAGCTGTAGTCCCCGAAAAATGAAGGGATATTGAACATAAGACACTAGAACACAAAAATTCGTCCGTAAAATGTTCCAATTTGTGATAAATCGCAAATTTTCCGCATGTAGTAGCTTTTTTTTTAACAATTTTACTTTGGCGTATTCTGTATCCGTTCCGCAATGCTGCCGTAGCAAAATTATTGAAACACGAACTCGTTAATATGATCAAAATGTAAGAGACAGCGGTGGTTATCTCTTCCTTTTCTATAGCAATACAATTAGCAGCACCTGAGCTACGAAACAAACAAACGAAATGCCCTTGACTTGTCTTTTAAAAAGGTTTAAGGCGGTTCACTCTGGATATCGATTGCAAACTGTTAACATGCCTACGAAACGCGTTTACAAAACAAGCGGCACTTCTGCGAGGGACCTGTCTGCACTTGAGAGATAATGAGGTGCAGAATCTGTAGACTGCTTACGGGCTAACCTTGCACTGCACGATAACCACGTGATTTTTGGAGAGAGAGAGAGAGAGAGAGAGAGAGAGAGAGAGAGAGAGAGAGAGTGTGTGTGTGTGTGTGTGTGTGTGTGTGTGTGACAAAAATCTCAGTGCTTACTGCTACTGCACGGCCCAGTCTCCAGATGCCGACGCCCCTGTGACCGTCACCTTATTCGTGTTTTTCGGGCAAAGTGCGCCAGCGGCAGCCTTGCTATGTTCCCAGAGGCTCTCCAGAATTTCTCCTCTGTGCTCCACCGATCCCACACTCCTCACGAGATGGAACTGCAGGCCGTGTGAAGTAGACAGAAAAGCCCGCCGCTGCTGCTTACCTGGTCACAGATGATGTCCCACTTCTTCTCGTCGTCGTACTGTTTGAGCAGTTTCGCCTTATCGGGTGGAAGGTCCATCGAGGCCTGCGCACAAACAGAAATAAAACATTTAGTACTAGAAATAAGAGCGCATTTTCTGTTTACAGACTAAGAGCACACAGCATATCAACAGGGAAAAACTAGTGTTATGATTCAACATCCCAGAGACGCTGAAGTCGTTGGAGACGAAGCACAAACTGGAGATGAAATCTATCACTTTGTTCCGTGAATGAATGTTCTTGCCCCCAAAATTTACAAACGACAATAAGCTCCCGATTAGCTGGCTTGCTGATATCGGTTTAGTGATTTTTAAAAAAGAAAATAAACGAAAGGCTAAATATTCCGTTATAACAACAATACATTTTAGTTTAGAATATAAATTTCTCGTCAGCAAGATGTAAATGACGAAAACGCGCGCGAGTGGTTATCCCTATGAATCGCGATGTGAGCAGCTAAGTGGCACTGATATAGTTAGTGATCTACAGCTATCCGCTAGGGGTAGATAGCGGAGACGAGTCGATAGAAGAACTCTCACACCGAGACGCTGGAAATTGTTGCAGGCCGAAATTCGCTCGACTGCACCACTGTTCTGACTCCTTTGAGAATGAGAACGACGGTCAGAAAAAAAATTATATAAAATATAATGTATTTGAACAGCAGTTTTGTAAGTAAGCTGTCAGTTTCCGGCGAGTAATAACTAAGTTGTGAAATTCGTTTTCGTATATGACATGTTGTGTTTTGTTTTTAAACAGACTAACAGCAGTTTCCGATAAAACCTGGGTAATTTGTTTTATCAGTGTTTTTCGGCTGCAGTTCGCTGTAACCCTAAAAACAAAACAAAATATTGTGATGTAGGAGCAGTTTATTCTCTACGTGCGAACCAAGGTACCACACCACTAACAATTCAATAATAATAATGATGTCAAGTAGTCTACCACTAATAATACAAATGTTGAAAGACCAGCTACTGAGCTGGTAATGCAACAAACAAAATATGGACGACTGTCTGACAAAAAGTGGGAGATGTATTATCAGTTGTTCATGTATCCCAGCTGAATAGGATGCCGTAGCAAAGATATGGGCTTTAAAACACGTATCCCTGAACGGCATACAAATCATCTGAACGAAAAGATAGACACCTGTCGATGTAGCGGTAAGTGTGAAAGATATTGCAAATCGGAAGTCAGCCGTGGTTTTTCCGAAGTAGACACCCCATCGATCTTCAAAAGTGATTTTGGGGAAACTACGGAAAACATCTGGATGGCAGGAAGGGCGCTCTAACTCCGCTCCTCCTACATAGCACCTCAACCACTGCGCCACCCATCTCGCAAAACTTAACAAGAAAGCAGTGGTAGCGCGCTGACGATCTTTCCAATATTCGTGAAAATAGCGAAAAAGTTTTGCCGAAAGTAGAATAATTTGCCGGACGAAGAACTCCGTACTTGGACTGACGTACGTGAGGTTTCTGATCCTCCCACTAAGGCTTGGTAATAATAACAAGCCGTAAAGAGTGCTCTATGTGAATATTTCGTGTTCATGTCTCCGAAAAGTTCATTAATACTCTAATGTCTACTTCAGGCAAAGGAAGAGTTGTTGGGCGTTTATGAATTCAGCTTTTGGATAAGTAATTAGAATTATTCGCTATGTTAAAAAAATACGCTTTTTTCATATTCATTTTTTCCTATCGCGAGAAACGTTTTCTTAAGTGATGCAATGGTACACATCAACTGTTACATTCTCCCCTCCCCTTTCGGGTCAGAAGGAATGTTCGATACGACCGTCGGCTTTGACCAGTGACAATGTCACGTCACCTTTTCGTGCATATATTCACAATTTTGTTGTTAGTAGCCGAAGCCAACGAATGTGACTGAAAAATCGGTAATGGTAACACATTGATCTTTGTCTTTGCCCGAGGTGTAGGTTAGGCTGGAAGATAAGAACGGGGATATAGTAACAGACTGATTTGTACCTTCACCCGTTAGAAAAATCGGCAATAACGTAGTCGCCATACGTTTACCGCGGTTGTTGCATGTTTTCTATGTCACTGGTCAAAGCCGACAACTAGTATGGAACGTTTCTCTATATCCCTCTCCTTCTTACCAGTAGATATTAGTCAGTCGGGCCAAATTTTGACACGTTTTAACTCAACTATACACAAACTTCGCATTTACTTCTTTTACTGTACAAAAAGGAACAGCGAACAGAAGCGAATAAGGGCTACACATTCTTTCAGCTCCATCGCTCTTGTACCCTGCACTGATCTTTTGTTCTTTATTTCGCTTCGAGAAGTGTTTCCAACTGCCTCTGTTTTCAGCTGATTACATGACTATAAACAGTGAAACACCTCCAATCAGTCACATCGTAGTGCAATGACCCCGCGCAGCATCGGGCAGTGAATGTGAACAATGCCTGTTTGAGTTTCCCACGCCCTTTGTGTTTTGCGACTGCGCACAGTGGCCTCTGTGTCGACCAGCATAAACCGCCACTGGTGGATGCGCATTTTGGCACTAACGCCATGAGAAACGAACCACCACAGGTGAAGGCGACTGTGCTCGTAAGCACCCCCGCTTACGATGCTACTTGGAACTGTTTCTCCGCTTACTGCATACGATACAAGCGCTCCGCCAATTCTGTATTGTTTTCACGCAACCACATCTGTGTTTTTCTCCCTACAAATAGCATCAATTCGAGAACTTGACTCGCGTGTTCCTTACCCGCGCAGGGAAGAAGGCAGGAACAGATACTGCTAGTCAGACGTACACTTCAAAAATATTTTTCATATAAATTTTCAAGAGTAATAACTATTTTTGGAACATTAAATAGTGAAAATTCAATACACTCAACAACTTGGAAAAATGAAAAAAATAATATCACTCACACGTCAATAATTCAATACGAGTGCCAACCTGAAGATGAAGAGTAAAACTCTCAAAACACATCGTAGAGCAAACAAGTAATTTTTTTTACTGTAGCTTCAGTCATGTTTTGGTCGCAATACTTAGCTTTGCACGACGAGTTTCTGCATCGCCACTTTCAGGTAGCCATCTCGTAATTTTAAATTTTGTTTTCTTATGATATCGTGCCATACTTTTGTTGTTAAGTGTGCAAATTAAAGCTGGCCGGAGTGGCCGTGCGGTTCTAGGCGCTATAGTCTGGAACCGCGAGACTGCTACGGTCGCAGGTTCGAATCCTGCCTCGGGCATGGATGTGTGTGATGTCCTTAGGTTAGTTAGGTTTAAGTAGTTCTAAGTTCTAGGGAACTGATGACGGCAGAAGTTGAGTCCCATAGTGTTGAGAGCCATTTGAACCATTTTTTTTGCAAATTAAATTATCTGGTCAAATTTCGTTGGTTCAGTCCAGAAAAACTAACACGAAATTTTTGTCTTTTGGTAGGTCTTACATTAAGAAAAATAAACAATTAAGTGACGTCTAATGAGAAAATGAATTTCTTCAGGAACATATAACATTAAACTCAAAACATCACTTACTCAGTTTTGTTTATACTGGAGCGGTTTAAACTGTTAAATACGGTACTTTTAATACCGTTAATGTACGATAATATTACAATGTTATCAATATAGTCCACTGGAGCACATCTATTATATTAAAATTAGATCACGATCACTCGCGACAACACATGTTAACGAACAGTAACCTTTTTCCTTACAGAAACCACAGGAAAATATCAAATCTGTTGCTGCGGACTCGTTAGCGGAAACAACTCTAGAAATTAAGTGATTTTTATTTTTTCTCCAACAGAGACTTTTTTTAAAATTCACGTTATTTTTTAACTCTTCATTCAGCAACATTTCCTATTTTGTACCCCTCTAGTCATTTATATAAATATACAGAATTGTGTGTTGTCAAACTACGTGCTGGTATTGAAACGCGACTGCAGCAGGAGAAATAAAGTGTTGTTTGTAAAATTCTGAAGACAGTCGCGAACCTCATCTGGATCCATGTAAGACGTGCAGAAAGTACACTGAACAGAGGTTGGCGGAAAGAACTTCACACTAACATTACATTTTCTGTTCCATTCGATTCGTGTGCTCAACGGAGAAAAAAAAACTGTCAATATGCACTCTCCCCCATATCTTATTCTCATGATCCCTACGCGATACACACTGTAGCGGCAGCAGAAATGTCGCCGTCATCCTCGAATACCGGTTCTCTAAATTTATCAACAGGCTTTCGCGAGAACAATGTAGCCCTTGTTCCCTCGCTCAATATAGGAGTGGAATAGGAAAGAATATGGGCAACACTGTAAGATACATGAATTTGCCACGCAAGTAGTGTCTCTTACCGATTATCTACAAAGGTTCAACAACAATTTGGAGGTATAGGAAACACGTTGTCATTCAAAACAGCTGTTATGAATATTTAGTTTATTGTTGACAGTAGAAAAGATTACACGTGTTATCGGCTGCTCGGCGAATTTTTACTTTTGAAAATGATGGATCAAAAAGTTTTCATTAAATTTTGCTTGAAAAATTGGAATAAAGTGATGCACCGTATTCGAAATGTTAACTGTGGCTTTTGGCGAATCTACTACGGGTAAAACGTAGTTTACAAGTGGTATAAATGTTTCAAAGAGGGCCGAGAAAACGTTTAATACAACCGCCCTGGACGCCCTAACAGATCATTACTGAAGACAATGTGGAAGAACTAAAGAAAATGGTTGTGGAAAATCTTTGGATCACTATCAAAGAGGTTGCTGATGATGCGGCATATCAATTTGGCTCATACCAAGCAATTTTTTCGGTTGTTGGCATTAAACGTGCAGCAGCAAAGACTGCTCCGAAATTGTTGAAATCCGACGAAAAAACAACGTCGCTTAGACGTTTCTCAGGAATTGCTGAATGAAGTCGACAATGATCCAGAACGTCTAAAGGTTATACCAGGGACGAAACATGGGTTTAGGGGTATGATGTCTAATCCGAAGCCCAATCGTTCCAATGGAAGCAGCCTGAAGACCGAAGGAAGAAAAATTGAAATTCGATCACATGTGAAGGTACTTCTCACTGTTTTCTTCAATTAGAAAGGGACACTGTATCATGAGTTCCTGCGTTATGGTCGTACGGTCAAGAAGGAATGCTACCTGGAAGTTAAGCGCCGTCTGCTTGAAGCAATCCGAAGAAAACCACCAGCATTGTGGCAAAACCACTCGTGGAAATTGCATCATGGTAATGCTCTCGCTCACACCTCAATGCTTGTTTGTGATTTTTTGGAAAAGAAGAAAAAATACGAAATCATTATGTTGCCTCATTCTTTAAGAAAAACAAAAATTCCGTTACCTTTTGATCACACCTTGCATATCACTGATGATTGGTTTCATAATTACAGCTCGCCCCGCTATTCTCTACTTCGATAGCTCCCTTCGTGACGTTCTGCTGCTGAATGAGTTCTCGAGTGTGACATTCAGTTCTGCACTAACTTTTTGCAGTTGGCATCTTATTTTTCGTTACAGTCCTCTTCTATGACCGTGTATCACGATCTCAACACACACTTCTGTCCAGGTTCTGACTTCGCGTCTGATGTTTTTCCGCTTTCCCTGTTCAAAATGGCTCTGAGCACTATGGGACTTAACTTCTGAGGTCATCAGTCCCCTAGAACTACTTAAACCTAACGACATCACACACACCCATGCCCGAGGCAGGATTCGAATCTGCGACCGTAGCGGTCGCACGGTTCCAGACTGTAGCGCCTAGAACCGCTCGGCCACCCCGGCCGGCTCTATCCCTGTATGCAGTATAAATATTGTATACGGAGTCTCTTCAAACACCGAACACTTGGGCTCCGTTGGTTACGAAAGCACCCACCATAAAAGCTCCAAAATTTTGCAACCACTCAGTTCAGACATTAATGCACTCACAGCCACACAGAAGTCTGTCCCGACAGCGACTAGGACACTTGTAATGTTGTTGTTGTGGTCTTCAGTCCTAAGACTGGTTTGATGCAGCTCTCCATGCTACCCTATCCTGTGCAAGTTTCTTCATCTCCCAGTACTTACTGCAACCTACGTCCTTCTGAATCTGCTTAGTGTATTCATCTCTTGGTCTCCCTCTACGATTTTTACCCTCCACGCTGCCCTCCAATGCTAAATTTGTGATCCCTTGATGCCTCAGAACATGTCCTATCAATCGGTCCCTTCTCGTCAAGTTGTGCCACAAACTCCTCTTCTCCCCAATTTTATTCAATATCTCATTAGTTATGTGATCTACCCATCTAATCTTCAGCATTCTTCTGTAGCACCATATTTACTTGTAATGTAGTGAGGAAATTTTATACGTGCCATTCGTGTCACATAAAACGTGCAGGCTTGGCTAGCATTTGCGTTTATGTTTCAGGATGCATTTCTCGCAGTGTTTTCACGTTTTTGTGCGGTTCCTGTCTGTATATGTAACAACGTAGGATGTCGTTTCCTGTCCTGGGTTCCGGTCTTATGTACTCGTCATGTCACCCTCTACTGTACCGGGAAGTTTATACACGCTGTGTGTAGAATGCGCGTAAGATCGCAATCAGTGTATGGTGGTACGGATTACGTCTATATCCAACGGTAAAAAAAAGGTGAGGTCAGCGCCAGAAGCATGCTGTAAGCGGACAGGTGTGCGCCGCCCCGGAAGCCGGGGCCCGACGTGGGCGGCGGCTTTGCGTGCGGCACGCGTGCCTGGTGCGTGCAGCGGGACGCGACGGCAGGGGCGGGGCTGTTGACAGTCGGTCGCATCGCAGCTGAACACGCAGGGCCGAGGGCGGCGGGCGGCGGGCGCAGGAATCTGATTTGCCCTGCGCGGGGCGGCGCGGCGCGGCGCTGCGGCTTGGTCGATACGACACCCCGCCGCCGGCAGGCGGCACCCCAGGCCACGAACACACTGCCTGCCTCGTGCTGGACCTGCCGCTGTAGCAGCCGGACGGTCCAGGGTTACACGCTTACTGGTCCTGCATACTTATCCTGCCTACACTCTGTAGCCTGGAAATATCACGTGAAAAATTTTACTTATTGTTCGTATACAGTATACCAGGAGGAAGACCTCATTAGATTTGGCCACTTCATACACAGCGCCCCGTGTTGTACACTTGTGCATACCGAACATCCTTCCACGTCATCAAACTGCTATCTTGCGGGGCCGCTAAAATTCTTCGCCTGTCCCAGCCTCATCGTTTTACAATAGCACTTAAATAGCAGAAGTAAATTATTGTCATTTACGCGTGTTTAAAATCAGCTTGTAAGCATCAACAATATATATTTTCAATTTTGCTTTATAAGTTGATATTTACTTTTCGTATATATACAGCTTCTGATAAATTCAGTTAAGTTTTTGTAGGTAGCCGAAAACCTCAGTTATTTGTTGGGTATCTTCCAAACCCCGTCGCTCCTGAAAGATATCTCTCTCTCTCTCTCTCTCTCTCTCTCTCTCTCTCTCTCTCTCTCTCTCCCCCCTCCCCCCCCCCCTCCCTCTGCCTCCCTTCAGTATTTCCATGATGTCTTAACATGTGCCGTATCATCCTGTTTGTTCCTCTTTGTCGATGTTTTTCACATAATCCTCTCCTCGGAGATTCTGCGGAAAATCACCAAGTCTCTTGTTATCCGTCCACCTAATTTTCAACATTCTTAAATAGCACCCCATCTCGACCACTTCTATATTTTTTCAGTTTTCGCGCAGTCCAGGACTCACTCTCATTCTATGTTATAATCCAATCCAAGATTCTGAGAAATTTTTTCCTCAAATTGTGGCCAACGTTCACGACTAAGTCGACTTATTTTGACGAGGAATGCCGTCTTTGCCTGAGCTAGTCTGCTTTTAATGACCTCCTTACTATTTCCTTCGTATGTTATTTCGCTTACATTGTAGCAGAGTTCACTCACTTCGTCATTCCCAGATTTGATTTTAAGACTATCATAAATTATTATTATTCGCCACTACTTTGGTGTTTCCTCGGTTTACTTTTGTCCATAGTTAGGCCCATTAGACTTAATTCCGTTGAATAGTCTTGCAATTCTTCCTCATTCTCAACGAAGATAGCAATATCACCATCGAATAGCACATCCACCACCGCCCGCTCCTGAATTTTTATACTAGTGGCCCATCTTTTTACATCCACAAGTGCTTCTTCGATGTATTGATTGTACCGTAGCGGCGGAGGACTATATCCCTGTCTTCTGTCCTTTCTAATCCGAATACTTTCTCGACCTTCAGTTCTTATTTTTCCCCTTCTTTGTTCTTATACATACCGTGTATAATAGTTATTTTCCTATAGCTTACACTGCTTTCTTTAGCATTTCGAACATCTTGCACCATTTTATGTAGTTAAATGGTTTTTTAGGTCCACAAATAAGAAATATTATGAAAGTGTCCTGCAGACTGACACGGCTGGCCGTTAAAATTGCGACACAAAGGAGGACAGCAAATAAAATTTTACTCTTTCTCCGCCTACACTACGCTGGGGAAAACATTTTTGTTTGTGACTTTGGGAGTACACGGAGTGCGAAATTTTGTTCACACAGCTGTCCGCTCTGCTAACAGTGGGTCTAGGTAGCGAGTCGAACTGAGGTTCCATGACAAATTCACCCCTACGCCAGAATTCGTCAGTCGTCGTGCCTGGCGAGTGGTGGCGTGCCAGACCCTCGGTAACCCAGATGTTTACTTTGGGGCACACATCTGCAGTATTTACTGGCCACAGTGAGACGCTCTCTGTATCGAAAGGAGGACAGCACAACCGGGGGGTGGGGGGGGGGGGGGCGGGTGGCAACGAGTGGACTTGCGTTATCTTGTTGAAAGATTGCGTCACGGAGACGGGGAAGACAGATAATTTAACGAAGATGTCTGAATTACCGGCTCTGCGAACTGTTTTCTATGCTCAACGTCACGTCATACCATCAAGCGATCTGAGATCTCTGTTTGTTGGAATCGTTTTGGGTGACATATCGATGAAATCAGAAACACGCTGCTAGGAAGGTAATATGTAGCTTTTATTAATTAAAATGCCGCTCCAGTTGCTCTGTTTAATTTAATTCAGTTCATCACCACTTTTTTTTACCTTAACCCTTCTGAGCTGGATCTGAAACTGTCTTAAAACTTATCTACTGTTAAGTAATGTCCAAATGATATAACTATATCTTGTCTAACTATATCGTGAAAATGTGGTCGTCTGAAGACCGTAAAATTCATTATGTTATAGTTATTCTATGCATTCATTAAGATTTATGTTTCGATATATTCTAATTTGCACTGTGTGTAAATAAGAGGCTAAAAATGGTTGTTAATTGAAGTGCAACTTAGATGCAGTGGACGATCCTCAAAGTGAAGTACACTCCTAGTGAAGTTCACCTATAGACGTGGTTGGCATAGCCTGGATGTGTGTGACTGCTTACAGAGCATATTTACGAACATCTAGATACCACCTAGATACAGTACCGAATTTTCGATGCGACTTTAAAGAAGTTATTAATAATGAGGCGGCAGATGTCCAAGAAACTGGTGCTTTTAAGCGTGCACTGCTTATTAGGCATGATTTCTTTTGGATTTTTTAGGTGTGTGTATTTTTATTTGTTCTACGAAGTCCAGAAGTATCCCTTGTTCACCGTACGAAGAATTACTTGCTTCTTTTCGATACTGTGCACTGTGGTATTCTCTCGTTTGAGATGAACTGCAAAATTTGATTTATTTCTTAAGTATTTTCTTTTACAAAGAACATAGAACTAAAAACAAACAAAAAGAAAGGTGCGAAATAAATCAACTGTTGCAGCTCACCTCAAATAAGAGAATTACATAGTGCACAATACCGTAAATAACCTAGTAATCCTTCAAAGAATGAATAAAAGGTACTTTATGGACGTTTTTGAACAAATAAAAATTTAGACAGGCCTAGAAAATTAAAAAAACACGCTTAATGAGTAATGAAAACTTAAAAAACTTAATGTTGTGTGTGAAATCTTATGGGACTTAACTGCTAAAGTCATCAGTCCCTAAGCTTACACACTACTTAACCTAAATTATCCTAAGGACACACACACACACACACACACACACACACACACACACACACACACACACACACACACACACACCGAGGGAGGACTCGAACCTCCGCCGGGACCAGCCGCACAGTAAATGACTGCAGCGCCGTAAGACCGCTCGGCTAATCCCGCGCGGCTACAAACTTAAAAAAATAAAAAAAATAAAAAAACCAGTTCAATTCTTTTACACCAGGAGGGCAAGTCTGCACTTCACTTGGATGGACTTCCACTGCAACTAAGGTGCACTTCCATTAACAATATTTTTAGCTTCTTACTTATACAGCATGAAAATTCGAATACGTCAAAACATAAATCTTCATAAATCCAAAGAATAATTATGGTGTAGTGAATTTTACGGTCTTCAGACGACCATATTCTCATGATATCATTAGTCAAGCAATATTTTAGCTCTATGAGACTTCTTTAATATCTTTTGGATATTAATTCTACAATAATTTTTATAGTTAAAATGTACATAAACTTATGTAAACCTTGTTTTCCCATCTTCAGTTACATGTATACATCTATCTTTGCCAGTTTCAGATCCACTTAAGAATCGCTTGACAAAAAAAGCCGAAAGCGGTAGCGGACTCAAAGTTCTACAGAGCAAGTGGAGCGGTCTTTTCATTAAACAAACAGTTGTGGACCACATGGAGAATCTAATAATATCGGCATAAGCTACATCAAAGTGCAACAGAGGTGTTAGAGAAAGTTAAATTGGAATTTTTGGAAGAAAGGTAACTCAGTTCTCTCGAAACCCTGTTGAGCAAATTTACAGAACCTGTGTATTACATGAAGACTCAACACTTGCTGCCTCCAAAATAACAGTACTCTAGGCTTGTATTCACCACAGTCACCTGCACGAGATAATTGAACTGAGGACCTCTTACACGCAGGCCATACAAAGGATGACGGCTACAAGCACAGAACCATATCGTCAACTATTTGGTAATAACCAAGCTAATACAATCATATACAGGTTTCCTTACATCCTCCTTTGCAATTACCCACTCCGCTCAAGTCCCTCTGGCTCATCGTTTCGTGAAATGGGGCATACTGACACACTTCTCCGAAGGATAAGCTGTGACAGGGATAAACAGTGGATAAGTTATTACCAGAAGATGTCAGCAAGAATTAGCTAAGGCTAGCTTTTCCATGATGCTCCTTTCATCGAGTATTAAACAAACTTTTTCTAGCACATAAAGAATGGTTCTCAAGATAGGTTGCTTTACAAAACCTGAAACCATTCTACTCTCACAGTTTAGAACAATACCGCTCGGGCAAATGGAAAGCGTTACACGGCGGAATCAAGGCAGTGTGGTTCGTCGTGATTTACGCAGATTCCTGCCTTTAGCAGAGCAGCAGTTTGGACCTGCATATACTGCCCAGGTTCAGTATATGAGAGTGACCACTACGGTTTTTCTTTCACTTGCACGAAGGTATCAGAGTTCCCAAGAAAACAGAGCTCCTAGGAGGATACAGAATTTTAACTAAAGACTGTATCCCGCTTTCCTCTAAAAAGGCCTGGCCTTAATCTTGCTGATAAAGCAGGAAGTAACATTTCCCAGATCCCTGCACACACGATAAAGTTCGTATTACACGCTCAGTCCATCTATTCCTCTTAACACAGCCGTCCCGCGTATTCATAGCATAAAAATCTCCGATTCGACGACAGCTGACTAAGGGAGAACAAAATGGAACTTGTCTGCTGCAGTCAGTGGTATGCTAATAACTGGAAACTATTTTGTTTCATTACTAGTGATTTTAAACGTTTATTTACAGTCCAACCATCGGCAATTCATGAAGTAGCCACTATTAAATACAACAGTGAACATAACGTGGTCTTTCCAACAATCCGAACAGCTACGTGACTCGGTGTATCACATTCCAGCGAACAGTAATCCGTTCATTATTCTCATTGGGGAGGAATCATCTAAAGTGAAACCGATAAAAGGTGTGCCAAAGGGATGTTTAAATAATACGCAGTGTTGCAAACAGTATTCCATATTTGGACAGGTGATAGTACAGACCAAAACAAAAGAAAAATGTCCGGTAACATAGGCGCAGTGAAACCTTGATCATCTTCGCTACTGTGAAAGATCTCTTCTACGAGAAAGGTACTCGTAGCTCTTGAGATAGCATTTTGGAGCACATGTTTACCCGACATTCTCGTATTTTAGTCCTTACTATCACTCACTCCCCCCCCCCCCCCCCTACAAAAAAAAAATACAGAACGCTTTAACAACCTGTGTATTCAAAACGGATTAGTTATAAAAATTCGAAGTCAATTTAACGCCATCAACCCAAAAAAGGTGAGTGGGAGAGCGGCACGAATACCCACTGAAATACAGTAGCAATTGAAACAAGAGACGCGTTGTGAATCAGACAGACGTGCTGTTGAAATTCCGAGAACGGATCTACGAAGTCAACTCCCTACATAAACATCGCATGAGATGGCCACAACAGTAAGAAAACGAATTCGATCTTACATATACACTTTATGCCCGCAACATGCACGAGAGAGTAAGGCGCGCGATTGTTCCAGGAGATGGAACCAAAACTTCGCCTTATATGCGGACACGCCGCAAATCCATCTACGTACAATGCAGTTGCTACTGTTCAAACGTGATCTCTCATAGAGCACTAGGCCGAAATACTTCGTTATCTTGTTATGGCACCAAACAGTACTTAGCTGTCACCTTATCGTTCAAAGTCAATCATGTCTGATGAATTTAACAACGATATTCTCAGCGCGTTGGCATACAGCTTGCAGAAACAGTTAACACACTTCAAAATTATTTTCCTCTGCAAGCTCACTCGTGCTTTGTTATAGCTGTCCACGAAAGTACTACACGATCTTGTCACTGCCGTCCATACGGTGCTTTCCGGAATAAACAGTTTGCGTGTGACGTAACCGCATCTACTACGTTACTCTAACGACGCGTATTGCGTACTGGTCTGTAATAAGACATTTCAATTACTCAGATTTCACACACGTTCGTCACCTAACAGTTTCCGAAGCCTACATAAAAATAGTGTCTATCTTCTGTGTACAGGGCGGTTTACCTGGCCGTTTCGCGCTCTTGTCTTGAGTTTACGACCACCGTGCTTTGTCGTAGGAAGTAGTCCCGCGTGCCTCGTAAAGACTGACCCCTCTGTGTATGTGGGATCACTTTGGCGGGAAACAGAGGTTCCAGTTCTTCAGAAGCTCTCGTTGATCCACAACTAGCGACTTCCCTTCTATCATCTCTGATGTAATAGAAGTATTCGTAGCAAAAAAAAATTTTAACAGAATTTACTTTTTTATTGGCGTTCAGCTTATGCTATACAGCTAGCTTGCTCACACGAAATATACAGATATTGAAAGATCGTCACTGTTAGAGCATCTGTGTACGCTATGGTTTAGCTATATTTCCTGATAGTGTCAACAGCCCTCCTGTATTTTATACGTAAGTCTATTCTAACCCATTCTGTTCACTAGGAAATGCGTATTTAAGTAATCGCACTTCACTATTACGGTCATCTAGCGTCTTGATCTATGGCTCCTCGGTTTTCGGAATGTTTCTTTAATGGTGAGAGTCATGAATCACTGGGAGGTGATGGGCGGTAGTGTGGTTATGAATATTTGAGCCTGGTAAAAACATGAATGAGATAGGCGATAAACTTAATATCAAAATCGGTGACCACTAAGTAGACGAAGTGATGAATTCCGATACCTTTGAAGCAAAATAAAGCATGACCGACGAAGCAAGAACGACGTAAGAGTAGCACACAAGTAAATCGAGTATTCCTGGCCAAAATGAATCTACTAGTAGCAAGCGTAATTTGAGGAAGAAATTTCTGAGAATGTACGTTTGGAGCACAGCACTGTATTTTAAGTGAATACCGGAAAAGAAGACAATCGAGGTGTTTGAGATGTGGTACTATGGCAAGATGTTTAATATTACGTGAAATGATAAGAAACGTAGTGGTTTGCTGCAGATTCGGCGAGGAAAGGATGGAGAACACCGCCAAGAAGGGACAGGATGAATAGGACGTAAGGTAAGCCGTAAGGGAATAACTTCCATCGTAAAAACCGACAGACTGAAATATGTCGACAAATAACTGAGGAAGTAGGATACAAGTGTTTGAGGTAAAGTGGTTGGCATAGGTTTGGTAGTCATGGCGGGCCGCATAAAAGCCTATTTTATTGGTCCCGCTTTCAGCCATGCTCTGTTGGTATTTTCCAGTTTCTGGTACAATTTTTGTCGTTAGTGGCCAAGTGTTTGTTGAGTAAACTGTTTCATTCTTTTGTGGTGTTCCAATGCCGTCCAAACAAATGCACTACACACTACGACTGGCAGAGCAAAAATTTTTTTAACGTTTAAATATACGTTTATGCGCTGGAGTCATTGATTTGGGATGGTAACATTTTATTAGGTTCATTATTTTCCTTGCTTCTCTTATGATTGCTTATGTGAGCGGTCTCCACGATAAGGCGTCGTATAAGATGACTCGGAAAGTACTTGGCAGTGTGTATCGGCTGCACTGTCTGGTGTCATTGGCTACTAAAGTTTTCCAATATCAGTCTAGTGCGCTCTGAGAGATGGTGATGTTTGAACATTAGCAGCTGGCTCTTAGATGCATTTGGGTTTTCCTCCACTTTGCCATCGGTACTTGTAATGGTCGGACGTGTACTACTACCGTTCTTTTCGCTACCTCTACTAACTGTGCCGAACACTAAGTATGCGGTGGCATCGGCATAGAGGGCGGAGTTTCCGTTGCAACCGTGCGCCTAACTATCTCGTACTGTGCGCGGGCAGAAAGTGCATGACTCAGACGAAATATTATTTTACTTTTACGGCTATCTCACAGATTTTTTGAGAGGGTGTAATATGTTGTCTGATTCTTCTTGGACGCTACATTCTCGGAATCTGAACAGTACACATGTGTCTATGCACGACGCTTCTCTTCTATCGTCTGCCACTGGATTTTAATGATTATCTACGCGCTCCTCTTCCGCTTACTGAACGATGTGGTGACAACGCATAGCTATTCTCTCCCCTCTATTAATTCTACAGGTAAGGATTCCATAAAGACACCTAAAAAATTTAAATTCGGTATTGAAGGAACTGACAGAGTGAATATTGGCGAAACTCCATATTTTATCTATCCTGGTGCACAAGTTAATGATAACCAAACATAACACGCTTGTAAAAGTGAGCTACTTTCTGCAGGGACACCAATTCACGGTGGAATTATAAAACTTACTAATCACGAGAGTACACTCGTTTCTTTCTGGGACAGAGTCTTCAAATATGATGCAGCAGGATCACTATGAATCAGTTCCATTGGGTTCTTTGAAGCAGCCAGCACCTAGTCTCAGTATGCACAGCAATGGATCTCTTGTTAGACGCCGTGCTGGAAAAAGCCGAGCCATTAGGAGCTAACGCTCTCCCATGCACACTAAGAAACTCTAAAATAAAACGAGATGTTTACTCTTTACCTTCGTAATCTCTGAACAGACGAAGTACTGCTGGCCGGCAATCGCCAGCTACATGTCAACCAAAGATGTCACTGCCTATACATTAGCTCACACGTTGTGTTCCACTGTCGCTTTCTCATTTCTTGCGTTTCTCTTTCTTGCTCGCGTGAACTCTGTAATACTTGACTATCAGAAGTTGGTTGTTTGGTTGGTTGGTTGGTTGTTTTGTTCTGTTTTTAATGATTTTTTATGACCAATGAAAGCTGATATTCTGTGCATATTAACGCTGGTCGAGCTTCGTGGCAGTAAAATGAATTACTTAAAGAAATACAGCATCTGGGAGCTTTATGAATCCTAGATGCTTTTCAGGCTTCTGTAGATCCTCTATTGACATAATAAATTCGCACATTCAACAGCCTAGCGTTTTTATCGATTGCATTTTGAACGCTGTACTGACCCTGTGGAAAATAACGATTCGTTTAGAATTTTTACATTTACAATTTAATTAACAAGTAATTCCTTATTTGCCCGCATCTCGTGGTCGTGCGGTAGCGTTCTCGCTTCCCACGCCCGGGTTCCCGGGTTCGATTCCCGGCGGGGTCAGGGATTTTCTCTGCCTCGTGATGGCTGGGTGTTGTGTGATGTCCTTAGGTTAGTTAGGTTTAAGTAGTTCTAAGTTCTAGGGGACTGATGACCATAGGAGTTAAGTCCCATAGTGCTCAGAGCCATTTTTTTTAATTCCTTATTTCTTTCTCTGCCATTGAATCTGGAAGTGTTTATAATACGAATACACTTAAATGCCGCAGCATTCATGAAGTGATCAGTTAATGTATTTGTATCGAAAATTACACCTAAATTCGAGACTAACTGGACGAAAATGTGTTCACCTAACTGGGCTGTTCCTTGTATGTGGAGTGTGGTATGACCCTCCTTGTTCACTTACGTATCCATAGTTAACCTTGATAACTCAACTGACTACTGGATTCACGACTTTAAGCAGGATCGAGAAATGTGCTTCCGTGGCTACAATGGACAATCTCTCTTGTGACTGCACGTGTTAGATCAACTGGTGGGCCCGTTACACGTATCGTAATCAAATATTGTAGTTCCCCTTACTTTCTACCAGGAAGGGAATATCATCTGCAAACTTTAACTTTCTTATCTCTCCTCCCCCCCCCCCCCCCCCTTGTATTCCTACTTTTCCTTTCGAAGTTCCCTTCGCTTCTTTCTCGAAATACAAGGTAAACGGCAGTGGTGATCAGCTGCACCTTTGCTTCGAGCTTCACTCCACCCTCTTCCTTAATTTCCTTACCAGTGCTCTTCTTTGGGACAATTCCGGGTAACTCGTCTGTCGCTGCACTTCAGCCCAATTCGTCTCAGCAATTCAAATATATTAGCCCGCCTAATGTTATTTAACAAGGAAACTTTACCGACTGGCTTCCTCTTCTACTTTCTTTGTACTTTTAACAGCATTTGAATGTCAGAGCCCGGACATCGATTTCTGTGGCTTTCCAGTCGGGGACTCTACCGATCATCGGTTCGATTCTTGTTCGGTAGAACCAGTTTTTCAATTTTCATTTGATTTCTATATCCATCATAAAATTGAAATGTTAATTAATAAGAACGGACCGATCTGTCTGCTTTCGAACTGAGCCACTATTTAGTACGACTTAACAATCTATGTTATTTTGCATTTTCTTCTCTCTTTCGGTCTGGCAGCACGGTTGTTCTGGATATATCTCTTGGCTCAGCTCAAAACGCTGGTAGTTTTTCACCATTTGTCTAAATTCGCTCCTATCCATGATTTTGTCCTGTGAGATACCGATTTAATTAAGATCTTTATCACAGTCTTTGAACTATCCTGATCTTTCCTCGTTCCGCCTTGCGAATTCAGATTTCCTTTGTTAGACGGTCATAGAATCATATTTTCAATAAACGTGATATCTTTTGGTTCTTAACGATGCTCATATAAACACAATTATTAACAGTGAGTTAAAGTTTTTTTTTCATTTAACAATGGGTCATTTCGTATTTTTACAAAATTTTATATGAATTCTCGCATTTTCACGCTATCAGTAGTTACAAATCAGATGTTAACTACCAATCGCAAATATATTTATGAACGTAACATTCCAATTTGATAATAAATATAAAACTGAAGTGAAAGTAAAAGATCAGTTGTCGAGAGAGAGAGAGAGAACCGAAATAGCAACTTCTCGATTATAAGCTGAGAACGCTACGTAAGCAATTACACACCGCTCTATTCAGTGGCCAACACTTTTCGTACTTTAACACCGCACGGAATTGTTCAACGTTGATTTTGTGTGTTTTTTGAGAGCTGTATGAAGAAAATCGAAAGCGGGCAGTCTACTTTTAACACTATCACTAGATCCCAAATCGCTATGAAGGCATCCTGATTTAGTCTATTCTTCCTTGAATTCTTATAGCTTTCAATGCGCTTCCAGTGTTTCATCATTTCGGTGCTAACAGAGACGTACAAGCTTTCTCCATGGCTACGGCCCATCACTGTTTAATGTACGTCAACTGCAAGTAAACGTACTTCACCCGATGCAGACAGTGTACCATTAGAGGACTCGGGCTTACAACAGGATTGAGCACGTACCACCACTCCTGAAGCGGGTTCCATGAGAGATTCGTGAGCAGCGTGGCCAGACGCGGATGACCTCTGCCTGAGTCACGACGCCCACGCCCGTGGCCTGTGTGTGACCCAGTAGCCTGCCTTATGACTCACGAGCCCAATGCCTGCAGCACACACGCCTCTCGCTGCTTTCCCCTGTAACGTTTCCTGTCAGTTTCTAAACATGCCACTAGCTACATTCTGTATTTCATAGCAACTCCAAAATTACTACTTTCACCTTTACAGGGCAGGTTAACGGGGCGACCAGGGTAGAATAATGTCAACAGTTTTCTCCAGAAGCTAGGACGCAGTGTAAGTCGAACCTGGGGGTGTGCGGGGTGGGGTGTACATGCCTGTATGTGTGTCTGTATCTGTTGTTCCACGTTTGATTCTTATTTGAGGAAGAAATGGTTTATACATTATACAGCAGCCGGTATTCATTGCCCTGCAATGACTTATATGTCTCAGTTATGCGGAGATTCCGAATGCTTTCACATAAAAGACTGCTAAAGAAGCAGCAAGGAAATAAAGCATCAAGCGGCTCTATGACAAATTCCAGAAGACAGTAATTGTGGCAAATACAGCTTGAAGTGGTGATCGAAATTGCTAACACTAGAAAAGTACAGTGTGTTTCAAAAATGACCGGTATATTTGAAACGACAATAAAAACTAAACGAGCAGCGATAGAAATACACCGTTTGTTGCAATATGCTTGGGACAACAGTACATTTTCAGGCAGACGAACTTTCGAAATTACAGTAGTTACAATTTTCAACAACAGATGGCGCTGCGGTCTGGGAAACTCTATAGTACGATATTTTCCACATATCCACCATGCGTAGCAATAATATGGCGTAGTCTCTGAATGAAATTACCCGAAACCTTTGACAACGTGTCTGGCGGAATGGCTTCACATGCAGATGAGATGTACTGCTTCAGCTGTTCAATTGTTTCTGGATTCTGGCGGTACACCTGGTCTTTCAAGTGTCCCCACAGAAAGAAGTCACAGGGGTTCATGTCTGGCGAGTAGGGAGGCCAATCCACGCCGCCTCCTGTATGTTTCGGATAGCCCAAAGCAATCACACGATCATCGAAATATTCATTCAGGAAATTAAAGACGTCGGCCATGCGATGTGGCCGGGCACCATCTTGCATAAACCAAGAGGTGTTCGCAGTGTCGTCTAAGGCAGTTTGTACCGCCACAAATTCACGATGAATGTCCAGATAGCGTGATGCAGTAATCGTTTCGGATCTGAAAAATGGGCCAATGATTCCTTTGGAAGAAATGGCGGCCCAGACCAGTACTTTTTGAGGATGCAGGGACGATGGGACTGCAACATGGGGCTTTTCGGTTCCCCATATGCGCCAGTCCTGTTTATGGACAAAGCCGTCCAGGTAAAAATAAGCTTCGTCAGTAAACCAAATGCTGCCCACATGCATATCGCCGTCATCAATCCTGTACACTATATCGTTAGCGAATGTCTCTCGCGCAGCAATGGTAGCGGCACTGAGGGGATGCCGCATTTGAATTTTGTATGGATAGAGGTGTAAACTCTGGCGCACGAGACGATACGTGGACGTTGGCGTCATTTGGACCGCAGCTGCAACACGGCGAACGGAAACCCGAGGCCGCTGTTGGATCACCTGCTGCACTAGCTGCGCGTTGCCCTCTGTGGTTGCCGTACGCGGTCGCCCTACCTTTCCAGCACGTTCATCCGTCACGTTCCCAGTCCGTTGAAATTTTTCAAACAGATCCTTTATTGTATCGCTTTTCGGTCCTTTGGTTACATTAAACCTCCATTGAAAACTTCGTCTTGTTGCAACAACACTGTGTTCTAGGCGGTGGAATCCCAACACCAGAAAAATCCTCTGTTCTAAGGAATAAACCATGTTGTCTACAGCACACTTGCACGTTGTGAACAGCACACGCTTACAGCAGAAAGACGACGTACAGAATGGCGCACCCACAGATTGCGTTGTCTTCTATATCTTTCACATCAATTGCAGCGCCATCTGTTGTTGAAAATTGTAACTACTGTAATTTCGAAAGTTTGTCCGCCTGAAAATGTACTGTTGTCCCAAGCATATTGCAACAAACGGTGTATTTCTATCGCTGCTCGTTTAGTTTTTATTGCCGTGTCAAATATACCGGTCATTTTTGAAACACCCTGTAGCAATAGCGAACTCCGAGACCCCTTAAAGTCTCTTCGACGTTTATCTAACCAGTCTCGTCTCTCCGTTGTCCGTTACCAAAGGGCATTGTGCACGGAAATGGAGATGCAACCGTACAGAATTCGTGCTGTTCATGGATTGTTACCCCGAAGATAACTGTGAGCGTTTGGATTTCTGTCAGTGGTTCATGTGTTGTGTAAGGGAGACTGAGGGATCTACCACGACGGATCTATGAGCGCAAAGAAATCACACATTTGGGTTAGGAATAATCCACATCAGCTACACGATCGCCTCTTTCACATAAAAAAACCTGGATGTAGGTAAGACAGGGAGCAGACAGATTCGTTGGCAGGATACTTGGGGAAATCGATCGGTCAAGAGAGGAAACTGCTAACAAATCACCCATGTGTACCTCTTTGGTATTTTGCTCCAGGATCTTAGCATTCGTGCCTCATTTTGTGATCCTTAAAAATTCTAACAGGTTTCAACTCACGTGACAGCGTTACATACGAGGGTCACTCCAGAAGAAATGCACACATTTTTGTAAAAATACAGTTTTCATTCTGCATGTGTCAAAGTTTTACAGTGTATAGATACATCCTTCCCGATTGTTTTCAAACTTAGTTCAACCTGGCGCTGTCACAGCTCATGTCTTCAACATTGCTACTACACTTTACGTTCGTCAGAAGCAAAGTGCTGTCATAGAATTCCCGTGCTGTGAAAACGAGACAGTGGGAAACATCCACAAGAGGTTGAAAAAGGTATGTGGAAATGTTGCTGTCGATTGCAGTACAGTTAGTCGATGGGCAAGCAGGTTACGTGATGAAAGCGGGCACGGCAATATTGAGGATTGTCCTCGCAGCGGCAGGCCTCGTACTGCACACACTCCAGACAATGTGCAGAGAGTTAACGAATTGGTGACTGCTGACAGACGCATCACAGTGAATGAATTGTCACGCTACGTTGGGATAGGGGAAAAATGTGTTTGCAGAATACTGAAAGTGTTTGCGTTGAAAACGGTTTGTGCCAGGTGGGTTCCCAGGATGTTGACAGTGGCTCACAGAGAAACAAGGAAAACGGTATGCAGCGAACTTTTGGAACAGTACGATAATGGTGGAGATGAATTTCTTGGAAGAATTGTGACAGGTGATGAAACATGGCTCCATCATTTTTCACCAGAGACGAAGAGGCAATCAATGGGGTGGCATCATGCAAATTCACCCAAGGAAAAAAATAATTCAAAACCACACCTTCTGCTGGAAAAGTTATGGCTACGATGTTTTTCGATTCCGAAGGACTCTTGCTTGTGGACATCATGCTAAGTGGAACCACCATAAATTCCGATGCATATGTGACGGCACTGAAGAAACTTCAAGCTCGACTGAGTCGTGTTCGACCACATCGGCAAAAGCAGGATGTTTTGCTGTTGCACGACAATGCACGGCCACATGTCAGTCAAAAAACCACGGAAGCGATCACAAAACTCGGATGGACAACACTGAAACACCCGCCTTACAGTCCTGACCTGGCTCATGTGACTATCATCTCTTTGGGAAACTGAAAGACTCTTCGTGGAACAAGGTTTGAAGATGATGACTCCCTTGTGCACGCTGCCGAACAGTGGTTCCAACAGGTTGGTGGAGAATTTTACCTTGCGGATATACAGGCGCTGGTTCCAAGATGGCATAAGGCAGTTAAGAGAGATGGAAATTATGTGGGAAACGAAAATATTGTTCCTAAAGGATTTATCTACACACTGTAAAAGTTTCAAAAATGTAGAATAAAAGATGGATTTTAAAAAAAATAGTGTGCATTTATTTTGGTGTGACTCTCGTAAATGTTGAAAATCAAGGATTAGGCTGAAATTATACCACGAAATCACACTTGCAAAATGTCAAGAACCACTATTAAGTGCGGCATGGAGAGGTATTTCCAGCCCCCCTACCATATCCGGAGAGAACCACGAAGACACGTTAGACTGATTACAGTGCGCGGCATTGAAGCAGTCATTCTTTTCTCGCTCCATACACGATTGGAATGGAAAGAAACCGTATCATAGGGTACAGCGCTAAGTACCTCTGCAAAGCAGTTCACAAAGGTTCGCTGAACACATATACATGGCTGTGGAATTTTAAAATTCTAGGTACTCTGATATCACCTCATGGCATTGCATGACAAGCGACATTAGTGGGTAGTACCTATGGCCAGCAAGCAGTAGCTCATAGTAAGGCGGGGGGAGGGTGGGGTGGGGGGGGGTGGGGGACCAGCGCCCGCCACTCCTGGGGCGACAGTGCGCCAGTTGTGCCACGAGTTGCGAAACCCGTCTCGGCGGACTGGACGCGTGACGTCATAGGAAGCGCCGCGTGACGCCGCGTTTCCGTGGAAACGTGGAAACTGTTCCGCGGCCCCGATTACACTTCTGGCTGCGCAAAGGCGAGCCGAGCGTCATTCGTATTCTTTTCCAGAAATGGAAATGAGTCACGAACACAACAACACAGCCTGTGACGCAAGGAATCAAAGAATAGCTATGAACCAGCACATACATGTATGGCGCTCAATCCACGGAAATGTGTTTGTTGTTATTTACAAGATACACTACCTTATGGAATATTAACTGCAGAGTAATTAAATTCCAAAGCTACGAATTGGGGAATTTAATCTGTCACATGTATAAATTTTTTGACGTTACAGAACGTTTTACACTGCTATTTTCTGCATCTCTCGTGTGCCGTTAATTTTTTACAACCTTTGCTGTGCAGCGTCTATATGCCGCTTATTCATTTTGAGGCACACTTGGAGATCAAAGGGTCACTTTTGTGTGTGTCTTGGTCAATATTTTAGATGAAACCAACCGTAAAAGTGAAATCACCAGTGATTCCGCCGCTTGATAAATCTATAATCCATTTCCTAACACCTATTCTTGTTCTGGTGTAATGTATTTTTAATTACCTGCAGACTTCCATGCATAAAGTACCAACTGGATGTGCGCAGTCGACTGCTGATTAGTTAAGGCAGAGTGGAACGTACTTGGCAACGTATCATTTGAGTTAGTTTTCGAATGCACACGAGATATAGTGTTGATGGTACCTTCGTTATTAGGTACGACACACACACACACACACACACACACACACACACACACACACACACATTCACTGATGTCAATGTCTGTGACTGAATAGAACACGCACTTTCACATCTGTTTTGTATACAAGCACAATCACCGAAACCCATATTGGAAGTCCGAAGGAAACAGTTCTTCCTAAGATATTTCATATGAGACAGCTTCATTAAAGCTATCCACCATGTCAGATGTGCGCTGACCTGCGTAGCTCGTACTGGTTCAAATGGCTCTGAGCACTATGGAACTTAACATCTGCGGTCATCAGTCCCCTAGACTTAGAACTACTTAAAGCTAACTAACCCGAGGCAGGATTCGAACCTGCGACCGTATCAGTCGCGCGGTTCCAGACTGAAGCATCCTAGAACCGCTCGGCCACAACGGCCTGCAACTCGTACTGCATCACTGAGATTACATCACGTATCATGCGAATGGGCTCCCGCAGGAAAAATCAGGGTAGACCTACCTCGCGCAGGTAACCTAATCAAAGTAGATGGCTACGTTTAACTTCACATGAAATTGAGGAGGAGATTAGTGTTTAACGTCACGTCGACAACGAGGTCATTAGAGACGGACTTGGGAAGGATGGGGGAAAGAAATCGGCCGTGCCCTTTGAAAGGAACCATACCGGCATTTGCCAGAAACGATTTAGGGAAATCAAGGAAAACCTGAAACAGGATGGCCGAGGACGGGTTTGAACCGTCGTCTTCCCGACTGCGAGTACAGTGTGCATGAAATTGAAATGGCCACATTGGTTACTTCACGAACATCACAGCACAGGAAGATTTTAATGCCAAAAACAACTTTTACACGCAGAACGCAAGTAAATGACATGCAACAGCAAACTATTTCGATTATTTTTAATTCCAGGAGAAATGAAGTAGTTATGATTACTAAGTATCGCCGATTATCTATCCTTATTGCAAACCCAGTAAGTTATAGAATTCTAAATATAGATTCCATGCCAAAAGAACTGGGATTCAGCGAGGGACCCCATTTAAAACTACAGGTTTGAATCTGGCTTTCCACCAACAACAATGTAGACTTTCAAATGTGTACTCACCCTCGAGATGCCTATCGAGGAGCTACTCGGCCGAATAGTGGCGGCTTCGGTCACAGAAAACAATCATAACGACCGGTATAGCGGTGTGCTGACCACACGCCCCTCCTATCCGAATACTCAGCTGAGGATGACACGGCGGTTGGACGGTTCTGATGGGCCATTTGTGGCCCGACGACTGAGTGCAAATGTCGACACAATAAAAGAGAGGTAATCATGAAGTTTTAACTATCACTTCGAAAAAATATAGTTACGTATTCGTTTGTTATTACATGTCTGCAGTCCCAGTGCACAATGAAAATGCCTAGCCACAGTACAGGAGACCGCCGTTAAAGGAGCAAATAAAGAAAGGTGAGCCCCCAAGTGGGGTATCGTGCGATAGTCCGTTTTCGGCAGATCGCAAATGCTGCAGGTGTATCAGACCAATTCACACAGCTATATAAACCATCTTGAGTGGATTTACACAGCTGCAACACTTCCGCCGCCGCCGCCGCCGCTGCTGTAAACTAATTACTGCACGACACTCCAAATTGTGGTTGGGCTGAGCCGTTCTGTTTTCGGTGCTCTAGCGGCGTGCTGCGGTACTACAGTGCGATGATTTCAATGTTTACCGGGACTGCAGACATGTACCTCTTAATATTCAAATAATTACGTAACTATTTTTTCGAAGTGAAAATTAGAAATTTATGAATACTCCTATTACAGATAAGCAAAAGCTTAAGAGAGCTGTATTCACTGTAGGATTTAATTTCACTACGCGGAGTGCCTGTAAAAGTACGAGGTGTGTTTCAGAAAGTACCTTTTTGAAATAAAAATAAAACCTGAAGATTTTTTCTTAGCAATTCTATTTTTAATAAAATCCTGTACTTTAACTTAACAGGGTAGCGCAGTAGCCTGTGGAGCATAAAGGAAATGCTCCGAAATTACAGAAACGAAGTACTGAAATGGAATTATTAGTTTTTTACAATGAAAAATACATTTAAAGATGATGTTGAACATGACCACCTGCAACATCAATACACAGCTGTGCACGTGCAAGCACATTCAGATACACCCGGCGTTAAGTTAGGTTGGCAGCAATTTCACGGTTGACGTTGCCTTTCATTTCCGGCACTGTGTGTGAATTCGTTTCATAGACCTTCTCTCTTCACGTGTGCCCACCTAAAAAAACCACACGTTGATAGATACGGCGAACGTAGTGGCCATAAATGTTTGCTGACAATTCTTTCCTCAGTGACGACATCATGGTCTTTTTCCAGGGATACGTGTGACAAGTTGCCCAATCTTACTGGAAGGAGCAGTATTGTCTTTCATATTCATACTCAGTGAGTTGAACACAAAATTTATCAAAAATATCCATAAATGCAACCGTGCTTAGGGTAGTGACAAAAAATCTCTTTCCAATGATGCGCGTTCTTCTTACACCGCACCAAACGCAGATTTTTTCCATCATGGAGTGGCTGCTGCCATACAAAGATGAAACCAGGCTTCATCACTCATGATGTAATGAAAGGGTGTGACAAACCATCGATGTTATTCAACACACAAGTGCAGTTACGTACACGTTTCCAACTACCATCCTTCCGCAATGGCTGTGTAACCGTCACACGATATAGCTTCATATTGAGACTTTTCAATATCCGCTGGCAATTCCTCCTACTTACATGTGCTTGTTTGTCCAATTTACGTGCAGACTTATTTGTGCTCTGAATAATTCTTCGGCGAATGTCTGCAATAATTTCTGATGTGCCAACTGAAGGAATTCTTTGTCGTTTTACATTTTGCATAGATCCGTATGTGCCCCATTTTTAATACAGAGAGTGTATTGTTCGTTTTCCTGGTAGTTCTCTATCCGGATACTTTATCCGAAAACTTTTCGAGTTTCCCCAATTCGAAGTTGTATTCACATCTGCTTCCACAATTTCAATTCCTTCTTCTATTGAGAAGGTTATTTTGTAGACCCCCAAGAGAAACGTCTAACTTCACTAATGAAAGAAACTGAACTGCTGAGACAAGAATGCCAACAATCAATTATTGCCTAAAACTGTCCATTACTGCAACTGTTTACTCTATTTCAGAAGTCAAAGTATGGCATTCGCATTCAAAGGGGAGGCGGACTACTATTAACTGCGCCATCGTGTAGTTTCCACACAGTTCCCAATAATATTCAGCGTATTCCATAAAATGCCCGAAATTTTATGCACCGCGAAAATATGAAGACTCACAATATTCGGCTTGTTTACGTTCGTTTGGGAATACCTTATTTGAAATGGCTCCTCCCACTGAGAATTCCGCCGACTGGGAAATATGCACTTCTATTTAATGCTAATAGCGCGGAAGCGGCTGAAATCCATCGTCACATTCGTGAAGTGTATGGAGTAAATATTATAAGCGATGGGTTGGTACGGAAATGGGTGAGAGCTTTTATAGATGGCGGCCCCAATGTGTGTCATCAGGAACAAAATGGGCAACCTTCTGCCGTTACTGGCGTTTTGGTGCAGAAAGTTGATGGAAACTTTAAAGAGAAGAAACTATTTACGGTTTCGACGTCATCGGCTGAGTTTCCTCAAGTGTCAAGGAGTGTGCTTTATGCAGTTGTTGCCTTATCAGGTGGGCAGATTTCTACAAGAATAATATTCAAAAGCTCGTTGTACGACGCGGTAAGTGCCTTAATATTCGTGTAATTAGGAAGAAAAGTAGCTTGAAGTACAGGCTTTCATGTAAAAATTAGCTAAGAAAAATCTACTTTATTTCAAAACGGTACTTACTTGAGAAACACGCCTCGTGCTTTGGAAAGACGATTAATGATTAAGTATTTTCCGCATTACAAATGTGAATTTTTACGATGGCTATCAAATACCCAAAAGGACAGGCAATTACACGGAACGGAAGGGCTACTCTCATTCTTTCATGTCCAAACGGCTGACTAAAGTGTCTGACTTCAAACGCACGGTCGTTAAAAAGAAGACGGATCCATAGCGAGACGACGTGTTTTGGTGGAAGAAAACAAGAATACTACAGCTGAGTAATAGTTCTTTCAAGGCGAAACGAAGTATTAATAACTATTCAGCGGTTTAAAACCTCCTTACGTATAAATAAGAATATTTTCTGGGCCGCTAGATATGAACTGTAAGTGACTGGTATAAGACTTATGATTCCCACCGTTGACATTTGCGGTAGGACAAATGTTTTGTGAGGAGAGAAACTGCCCAACCGCAGGCGTTTGTAACTGAACGGAATTTCATCATGGACAACTGAAGGCGATTCTGGAGAATATTTATGTCAGCTTACAGAAGAAGCTGTTTATTTGATGAATACTGCACACTGGAATGGTGAATCGATACGCTAATCGAGTTCACGGCGTCAAACTAGCGGCTGATTCACTGGTGGCGCCGCTGTAAATCCGCGCGCTCTTTTAGTCACTAGGCTAGGGAGGGGCTGACATGTTTTCGCCTTCTGGCAGTCTCTCAAGGCGCAATGACTCTTGCTATGAGACAAGACTGCGTTCTGCCAAGTCCTCGTCATCCCACTTCCCCTACTGCATTGCTCGTAAGGACTTGAGGGATTTCTGAAAGAACCGAACACACTACAAATGTGTCAGTCGTATTATTAATGTAATAATTTCGCGCCGAAAATAATTTTTAAGTGCATTAAAATCTAGAAAACCGAGTTACACGTACTTTTCTCTCGTAAAACTGAAAACTATGTCAAAATCTACTGGCAGGTGATAAATTATTGTACATGTAACGCCCAAAAAAGTTAACGCATTCTCTTAAAATGGAGCTGTAGCTCCGAAAGGCGTAGCATTTAAACTGAAACGAAAAATATTGTCCCCCAAAACCGTATTACACTGGCAGAAATACCCTAATCTGCGAACGAACTTATAAAATAATTACACATATCTGCCCATGCTAAGACCACTGCCCAGTAACAGTGGCGCACTGTCAGAAATGACAGCACATTTTCTGGGTTTCCTGCAGACAGGATTACTGGTAACCTGTGCATCATAGCGTGGGAGTGAAATGGACCTGCAACTGGAAACGTACTCCAAAGTTGAAGTACGCGGGGCAATACCATTCTTGGCGGCCTACTGGCGTTTTAAATGCACATAAATCCACCGTGAAATTCTGGCGGTATATGGACCAAATGCAATATCGCGGGTGGAAATATACGGGGGGGGGGGGGGGGGGGGGGAGCAGATTTTCCGAAGGCGAGGACGGTTTACCTAAGCGTTATCTAGTATCTGTGGCAAAGGAATGAATTTTTATCGTCGAGGAACTGAACGACTGGTAGAACGTTCCGACATTGTTTACAGAAACTAATGGATTACTTTGAAAAACAGAGCCATGTATTTGTGTCACTTTCAAGTATGGTACAGCACTAAATAAAAGTTACTTTGCCTCCTATACTAACATGTAGCTTGCTCTCTGAAGTCACTTTTTGTACGCTACAGTCGCGGTCAGTCACAGACGTCTCCGGTAATATACTTTTCTAGCCGGTATATGAATGCGTGGGACATGGGATGAGGTTATCACTATGTGACACACACACACACACACACACACACACACACACACCCCTCCTCCTCCTCCTCCTCCTCCTCCTCCTCCAAATACGCTGCAAACATGTTGTTATACACTGAAGCGTCAAAGAAACTGGTATAGGCATGCGTATTCAAATACAGAGATATGGAAACAGAATACGGCGCTGCGATCGGCAACGCCTATACAAGACAAGTGTCTGGCGCATTTGTTAGATCAGTTACTGCTGCTACAATGGCAGGTTATCAAGAGTTAAGTGAGTTTGAACGTGCTGTTATAGTCGGCGCATGAGCGATAGGAAACAGCACACCCGATGTAGCGCTGGAGTGGGGATTTTCCCGTACGACCATTTCATGAGCGTACCGTGAATATTAGAGATCCGGTAATACATCAAATCTCCGACATCGCTGCTGCCGGAAAAAGATCCTGCAGGAACGGGACCAACGGCGACGGAGAAGAATAGTTCAACGTGACAAATGTGCACCCCTTCCGTAAACTGCTGGTAAATTCCAATGCTGGGCCATCAAGAAGTGTCAGCGTGTGTACCATTGAACGAAATATCACTGATACGGGCTTTCGGAGCTGAAGGCCCACTCGTACCCTTGATGACTGCACGACACACAGCTTTACGCCTCGCCTGGGCACGTCAATACTGATAATGGACTGTTGACTGGGAACATGTTGCCTGGTCGGAGGAGTCTCGTTTCAAATTATATTGAGCGGACGGACGTGTACGGGTATCGAGGGAACCTCATGAATCCACTGCATATCAGCAAAGGACTATTCAAGCTGGTGGAGGCTCTTAGTGGCGTGGAGCGTGTGCAGTTTGAATCATATGGAACCACTGACACGTCTGTATACGACTGGCAGGTGATACGTACGTAAGCATCCTGTCTGATCACCTGCACCCATTCATATCCACTGTGTATTGCGACGGACTTGGGCAATTCCAGCAGGACAATGAAACACCCCACACGTCCAGAATTGTAACGGAATGGCTCTAGGAACACTTCTGAATTTAAACTGTTCCGCTGGCCACCAAACTCCCCAGACATGAATGTTACTGAGCAGATCTGTGATGCCTTGCAGCGTGTTATTCGGAAGAGAGCTTCACTCCCTCTTACTCTTGAACATTTATGGACAGCCCTACAAGAGTCATGGTGTCTACTCCCTCCAGCACTACTTCAGACATTAGTCGAGACCATGCCACGTCGTGCTGTGGCACTTCAGCGTGCTCGCGGGGGCCCTACACGATACTGGGCAGGTGTACCAGTTTCTTTGGCTCTTCAGTGTATCAGGCCGTACTTGGGGTCAAAAAAGGTCCCCGATTTTTCTCAGATTTCCTCGTTAAGAATCATCTTTTTCCCAGGTGAAAATACACTTTACCCCGGGTGAAAGTACATCTTTACCGTGTTAAATAATAATTCACTTTCCCTAAGAGCTGTAAAACTTATTAGTCCTCTGAATGGTGACGATTTTACACACCGGCAGGGAGCTCCTGGCACTTTAGGAAACGAAACCCAGCAAAAAAACAACGCGTTTTTGAAAGATCTTTGATGAGCGTCAGACACTGTACATTTTCGTAACACGAAAGTGTAAACAGGAATTTTACCAAACACAGCACGATAGCTTCCGAAGCACTGAAATCACACACACACACACACACACACACACACACACACAAAATTAATATACATACAGTATAGCTACAAGAATAGCTTATCTTTACATATAATACTGGTCGTCTAATATTTTTTGACGTGTTTTTCCGTAGTTATGGTTAGGCGGAGTCCTAAGAGCACAGTTTAAATCGCAGCAGCTGAATATTTCTGACAAGCACGATTCTGAACTGCACTGTTGTGCTACAAACATTTCGTGGGTTACCCAGCTGAGTGTGTGTCCCGTCGAGCACTTCGACTTTTTCGTAGAGAAATTCATTTCATGTAAAATTGCTAAAGAACTCACTTCACACTGTTTCGAAGGATAATTAAACTTTTTCCCATCGTTATTGCGATTTGTAATCTATGAAACAACTAAAATAAACATGAAAAATTAACCCTGAAACTTTGCATTTTTTTAGCGTGTGTTACCAAAGATGTAGCAAACACAAATGAGATAGAAAAATTTTAAGTAACGGCATTAATGGCTGGTCGTCTGGGCCCAGGAGTTTTAAGTGGCTGGTCCTATTATGAAGATGACACTGCAGCGTGTATGGATTGTAAACGATTTTTTTAATCAAATCATCATCATCATCATCATCATCATCATCTAGGACACCTGTGGCAGATTAAGTACAGGTGAGAAGTTGTATTGGTTCCAGGGATGGTAAAAGTAAAGGAACTGCGACTCTCCAGGACGGAAACCTGGATCGGCGCCTGAACCGTCTGAAGTGAAGGCAGTGGAGCACAAATCACGCGCGGCCGTGGACTCGAGACAAATGGGAGACTGAGTCAGCCTTGTTTGGCCAGTCAGCCGGCGCGGCCTTATATAGCGGGCTCTAGCGTAGCATCGCGGCACCACGGCGGCCGGCGCCTCGCTAGGCGCTGATTTACGTCGCAGCGGCTCTGCCGCCGGCCGCAGAATCAGTGAGGCTGAGCAGGCCTTTCTCACAACTGCGGCTGTAGGACTACTGTAGGCTACCGTAGACTATCTTAACTAACCGTGTACTACAGTAATTTTCCTAGTAGTTTTGGTCGTACTTGCGTTACCTGTACGTTACGGGTGTTGCGTAAGTATTGGAGGATACTTCATTCGTGTAACTATCGGAGGTTACCTTATAACGATCGCTTTCTTTGCGTATGCGATCAGTGTGTTACTAGACGCCCTTTAAAACCGGAAGCGGCGGACTGTGTAAAAACTGAGTGGCGATACACAAAGAGTTTTGTATCCCGCCTGGAAGGCGGCGCGTGGATCTGCTCCTGCAAACTGAAGGATAGGCCGAATGAAGAAAGCGAGTAGGAGCAGGAGGGGACAGGCACTTCAGTACTGCGATTAAAATATTAAGATGTTTACTATAAGCAAAAAGAAGTTAATAAATCCAGGATGAGATCTTCACTCTGCAGCGGAGTGTGCGCTGATATGAAACTTCCTGGCAGATTAAAGATTGGAAGGTAGGAGACGAGATACTGGCAGAGGTAAAGCTGTGAGGACGGGGCGTGAGTCGTGCTTGGGTAGCTCAGTTGGTAGAGCGCTTGCCTGCGAAAGGTAAAGGTCCCGAGTCAGGGTGTATACGTGGACAAGGAAAAATAATTCCCGGATTTTTCCCGGATTTCCCGGTTGAAAATACACTTTCTGCCGGGTGAAAATACACTTCTTCCGTGTTAAATGACAGTATACTTTTCCTCGGCACTGTAAAACTTATCAATCCTTAGAATGTTTATGGTTTTCTACACAGTCGTAGAATTTGCCGGCACTTTAGAAAACGAAACTCAGAGGGGGAAAAAGCAAGTTTTGGAAAGATCTTTGATGTGCAGTAACATGTACGCTGCATTTCTTCGTTTTACGGAGGTATAAATTCGAATTCCACCAAACACTGCATCTTATTTCCGAAGCAACGAATTCGAGATTGCGACGCGCTTTTGTAAACCAGTCATAGCTCATGTCACGTGATCTCGGCAGCTGATGACAGCACAGGACACGTAGTGTAGTCAACCAATAGCAAGATCACTCTTAAGTAGCGCGAACACACAAAAAGAAAAGTTAATGGTTTAAATTAATACACATAGTTTTGCTGCAAGAAAAACAAAGCTTTCACAAATAATATTTGTCTCTAAGATTAATAAGCTGCAAGAGAAGCTTAGCTTCCACATATAATGCTGATTATTTTGCGCGTGTTACACTTTAAGATACATCACACAAATGTGACAGTAAAATTTTTAATAACGACGTAAATGTCTGAACTTCTGGGCTCGAAATTCTTCTAGATGGTCGTCCTCAAAGAGTTTATTTTTAAATGAGAGTCAAACGCTCTGTGATTTAAGAAATTACTCGTACCGTCTCGCATATAGTTCTAGTTGCGTCAAAGGAAATTTACTTTGAAAGTGACACTTTTCAAACCACCATTCGCAATTTCCCGTGACCTGTTAGAAATTGGTTCGTTTCAGCAGTTGCCAGAGAGCGCCAGATAACAGGCGTCTCTGCGCCTGCACAGTTACGATGACACAGGAAGCCCGCATGTTCGTATGTGTACAATATTAAAAGATCTTGCATTATGTCATAACAGAAACAAGACATCAAAGGATACTTCAGGAGCATCGGAATTTCGTGAACTATACTAAAATGCATAATTCGGCTTAAAGTGCACAATCGTATGTCCAGATTCGGATGTAAATTTTCTTGAGTACCAGTACTGTATTATCTCATGTTTGGCTCTTTATTATGGCATAATGCCATAAGAGCTAGAAGATGGAAAACGTGCAATTGAAATGCAGCGTACAGTTGAAACTAGCCAACTGTGAGAAATTAAACACTTCGTTTCAAATAAATTGACTGCCTCAGCGGAAAATATTAATACAAGCCAAATCTCTTTAGCAAACCGACAAAAATTACTTCATTGTTCTGCAAGGTGATTAATGCTTGACTGTCAGAAAGGTGGAAATAAAACCTGAAAACAACATATTTTAGCCTTCCGTAACTCTGCGAACGTATTTTAATTCATTTGGTAGCTCCCGGCCACAAAAATCCGTTTTGTTTCGTTTAATGTTAGAGCAATAAACGAAGGGGAAACAGCAAAATCACTAAACGTAAACACAGGTCACGTGGAGACTACCCACCTCCCCACTACAACTCTGACTGCTCTGTGCATCAGCCCTAGATCTACGATATTTTCGAACCAGAGCAATTTAGATAGAGGCGCCCAGGCACACAACTGTAGCCAGAAGCGGGAGAAGGTACTACTCATAGGCGACTCAACTGCGCATGCTCAAGAGCCCGTCCGCAACTGCTCAAATGAATCAAATGTATCCCGCGCCCGGGTTCGATTCCCGGCGGGGTCAGGGATTTTCTCTGCCTCGTGATGACTGGGTGTTGTGTGATGTCCTTAGGTTAGTTAGGTTTAAGTAGTTCTAAGTTCTAGGGGACTGATGACCATAGATGTTACGTCCCATAGTGCTCAGAGCCATTTGAACCATTTTTTGAATCAAATGTAAACAGCTGTCACGTCACGCTCATCGGAGGCAATTTGTTGTTAGGAAGCACTGCATATTCTTCCTAAAGCCTTTGACACACTTTGGTTGGCAGACGCTTTTATGCGCACTGTGTTTTATTGTTGTATATGGCGCATTTGCTTTGGGACTTAAGTTTTATTTTCGTTTTTTTTTCCTCGTTCATGTTTTTTGTTGCAGCATTATTCTGCAGAAGCGGGATACAGTAATATCCTTCGTTAGAGTATTGGTTCTTACCGGTCAAAATCACAAAAATGTAACTGGTAACTAAAACAAGGAAAGTTTCCGGAATTCTAAGAAATTCCCGGGTTTTTCCCGAATCTCCCGGATGTCCCGGGTCGTATACACCCTGCTAGTCCGAGTCTCGGTCCGGCACACAGTTTTAATCTGCCAGGAAGTTTCACTCTATGTTTCATTCAGGTTTTATTCGAAACTTGTTGATTTGTAACACTGAACAGAGGGATGTTTCTACATCTACATCTACATCCATACTCCGCAAGCCACCTGACGGTGTGTGACGGAGGGTACCTTGAGTACCTCTTAATCGGTTCTCCCTTCTATTCCAGTCTCCTATTGTTCTTGGAAAAAAGGATTGTCGGTATGTGTGGGCTCTAATCTCTCTGATTTTATCCTCATGGTCTCTTCGCGAGATATACGTAGGAAGGAGCAATATACTGCTTGACTCCTCGGTGAAGGTATGTTCTCGAAACTTCAACAAAAGCCCGTACCGCGCTACTGAGCTCTCCTGCAAAGTCTTCCACTGGAGTTTATCATCTCCGTAACGCTTTCGCGATTACTAAATGATCCTGTAACGAAGCGCGCTGCTCTCCGTTGGATCTTCTCTTTCTCTTCTATCAACCCTATCTGGTACGGATCCCACACTGCTGAGCAGCATTCAAGCAGTGGGCGAACAAGCGTACTGTAACCTACTTCCTTTGTTTTCGGATTGCATTTCCTTGGGATTCTTCCAATGACTCTCAGTCTGGCTTCTGCTTTACCGACGATCAACTTTATATGATCATTCCATTTTAAATCACTCCTAATGCCTACTTCCAGGTATTTTATGGAATTAACTGCTTCCAGTTGCTGACCTGCTATATTGTAGCTAAATGATAAGGGATCTTTCTTTCTATGTATTCGCAGTACATTACACTTGCCTACATTGAGATTCAATTGCCATTCCCTGCACCATGCGTCAATTCGCTGCAGATACTCCTGCATTTCAGTACAATTTTCCATTGTTACGACCTCTCGGTGTACTACAGCATCATCCGCAAAAAGCCTCAGTGAACTTCCGATGTCATCCACAAGGTCATTTATGTATATTGCGAATAGCAACGGTCCTACGACACTCCCCTGCGGCACACCTGAAATCACTCTTACTTCGGGAGACTTCTCTCCATTGAGAATGACATGCTGCGTTCTGTTATCTACGTTCAATCCAATCACACAATTGGTCTGATAGTCCATATGCTCTTACTTTGTTCATTAAACGACTGTGGGGGAACTGTATCGAACGCCTTGCGGAAGTCAAGAAACACGGCATCTACCTGGGAACCCGTGTCTATGGCCCTCCGAGTCTCGTGGACAAATAGCGTGAGCTGGGTTTCACACGATCGTCTTTTTCGAAACCCATGTTGATTCCTACAGAGTAGGGATGTTGTTGTAAAAATACAACAAACAATACAGGTTTATACGTTATTTCCTCAATAAAAAGGTAAAATTTAAAGAAACGTACAACAAAAATATACATCAACCATCGCTTCAGTACTTCGTCGAAGTTGTATAAAACATGCGTCTATTATTAATGAGTAACTGATTTATCAATAATAACAGGAATCTCTTCCCGTTGTTCATGAGGTAGAACAACAGTAAGGCCCAACGATGCCGACAGGCCGCCGTCATCCTCCGCCCAAACACTACTTCTCAATCAAGTAGCTCCTCAGTTTGTCTCATAAGGGCTGAATGCACCTCGCTTGTCAACAGCGCTCGGCAGACCGGATGGTAACCCATCCAAGTTCTAAACCCCGCCCAAGAGCGCTTAACTTCGGTGATCCGACGGGAACCGGTGTTATCACTGCGGCAAGGCCGTTGGCACTACCTAAACTAACTCGTATGCTAAGAACATTACACACGCCCACGCCCGAGGGAGGACTCTAACCTCTGGCGGGAGGGGCACCGCGATCCGTGACATGGTGCCCTAAACCGCGCGGCTCCACATCTCCGATAGGACCACGCCCGTTAGTAAAGCAATGTGATGTTCACAATCATACAGTCGGCGTCAGCTGTACCATTTATTCAGTAGGCTACGACGACTAGGCCATGCAAATCAAACGCCAACCTGCAAGTGGAGTCCTCCACGATCGTGTTCGCACCCGCGCCACACAATGCCTGTCCACCATCGAGCCACGGGCGCTTTCACCTGGCACGTGCCGTTGGAGATCCCTGGATGGTACAACTGGACCGGCCCTGCAAGCTGGCCTTGCAGCGACCCTCAAACACCAATGAATCAACTCTGCGCCTTAATGAAATGTTCCGAAGCATACTAACACTCTTCCTTTTCAGTTACTTCCAGCATTTCTCCCCGAAGTTACCTAGTGCAGCATTGAATCTTAACTTTGATTCTCCAGAAAGGGACTACCGTGTGAAAATATAATTCACTCATCACACCATAAGACGGTTTAATGCATGGCCTAATTGTGAACTGCAATGAACATCTAAATATAGCACGCATTTGTTTGAAATTCAGAGACAAGACGAACAAACACAATGTTTACGCTTCACATAAAATGTAGCGGGTGATTCACTGTACACATTAATCTCTCCAGTTGTTAACTATATTGGGGATTTCAATGCATGCGGCGGCCAAAACGAGTTGCGGCAAGAGGTTAACTCAGAGGCACAGGCTACGGTGGTGGAAGGAAAGGTGTATCCGGTGTCCTCGTGGAATCATTTGTACGTAGCGGCACGCCTGTTAGCTACTATCGCTAAACCGGTGTGGTCTCAGACGGGCTCAGAATGACTTAAGCCACTGATGTCAACATCGAATCTTCTGTTGTACCGTACAAATACAGCGTATGGAGCATCGTTATTGTGGCTGGAGAAATGGCGTAGTGCCTTACGAAAACCTACTCGCGCAACTGTAAATCACAAAATTAATGGTGACTACGTAGAAATTTCTTTTGAAACAGCAGCGAATTTCGGAGCGTAGATGTGGTGCAAAGTCTGAAGCTTCAACAACATTGTATGACTTGCCAGTGAAGAATTCTTTAGGCAGTCCTTTCACTTATACAACCGTTGTCTCTTTGAGAGATCATCTTTTGTTTGGAGGCATCTAGAACAACAGGCAGATTGTCAATCGAGTGATATCGATTGGCATCTGACTGATGGCTTTAACGGTCTATGGAGCCGTTCCACGAGACCGTTTGTAGCAAGGTGATAGCCACAGTTTCGGATTCGGCTCAATTCAAGCAATGTTGAAAGTTGTTTAAAGAGTTAGGACTCTAACTGCCTCGTTCGCTTTGAACGATAGTGATACGGAGGGCAATCTACGCACGAAATAAGGTCGCCGCATAAGTTGCTGGTGTCGTATGTATTACTGGATAGCTTTCAGGTCAACGACAGGAACTATTAACCGCTGCCAGGCCACATTTATATACTCAGTAAGATGGTACAGGTCTGACGATGTGGACATGTTCAAATCGCTGACTCAGTCGAGTGAAAGTGCTGAGAGAAGATGTAACCTGCGGAGTCATTTTGCTGAGTTGACAAACATTCACTTGTGGGCAAAGACGTTGCGGTCTTAGAAGTGTGGAGAAACAAGAGCCTTTTGCACTGCTCCTTCAGTAGCCCTAATTCCTGGACGAGAGAGGCTGTGGAGAGAGCAAATTGCTTGCTTGCGGAAATGTGCTGTAGCAAACGGTCCCCGCTTATGATGTTGAGTCCATGACAGCGTCATCAATGTCGTGTGAACATACCACTTATTCAATGCAACATAAATATTTAATTACGTCGAATAATTTTAACCTGTAAAAGAAAATTTATCTATAATCATTTCTTGGAAGTTAAAGAGACCGCACGAATAAAATAAATGTTTCGACTGCATATAAAATGTAACAGAAAATATGCTGCCCACTGGATATTTTGGCCTTACTGTTATTCAACATTAACTGCATACTTGGTGAATTTTGTTACGTGGGCATTAGGCCGTGGTGTAAGATTCATTTCTGAGCCTACCTAATATCATAGACTCATAGCAGCTGCAAACAAACACGCTCAGCAAGCCACGCTCTTGTCGTGACTCATCACACGGAGTGTTTATAGCCCCCGCTAATATCTCCAGCACTATGAAACGAAACGGTAGACGTAAAAGTATGCCTTGAACCATTGTGCAACACTAGTAAAACAAATTCACAAAGGACACAAATACCAACCGTGAAAGCCTGCATTGTATGACTGTACAGTTTCGTAAGAGTAATCTCCCGTATGGTAGTATCCCGGAAGGATACTATCCGCTCATGGACAGTGCAATATATTCTACCTAACTTTATTTACGGAAGAACCCCTAACAGGACATGTCTGAATTTCCGATCAGCACACCGCTAGTGGTGAGTACAGAGTAGATATTATTTCCATCAGGATATTATGTCTGTGGAAAGGTACGTGAAACAGCGCACTCATACTACCAAGTCAACTGAGAGTACCTTAGTCTAGTTATGGCAAGTATCTAATGCGTTAGCCAAATTCTAAAATACCGCTGTTTCAATGATTCAACAGATCGTGGACAACAGGCAGAAGCAAGACACATAGGGTGTGACACGGGATGGCCGTACATTTACTTTGTACTTCAGCATTGCACTTCGTTACTACATTATCGACGTACTAACACTGGAGCCACAATAAATTACAATTCTCGTTCTATGCAACAGAATCAAGTAGAGTACGTGGAATAAATTATTGTAATGTTCATAATGATTGTGTGTTTACGATCCCTCGAACTGCGTCGTTGGCATCAGTATCGTTTCTACTAGGTGACTACTAGCCTACTATCTAGCAACGAAACCGTGTGCACATATGTTACATATGCACATGTTTGAAAGGTAAAAAGTTTCGGACGTGGGTTGATATTGAGATTGATTGCCTGACTGAGATACCACTACTGCAACGTGACTTTAGGAGAATCGTGCAAATTAACAGGGCTCCATATGTGAACGAACTTTTGTTGGTTTCGTGTGAGAATCAAGAGAAATGGGCAGTTATGTATTTCACGAAACAATGTACAGGAACAATGAGTCACAACCATTCATTTCTGTCATAAAAAAGAAGAGGCAGAAGCTTTGTGTGAAGCAAAGCTTGTTTGTTTGTTGGATACAGGAACAGCAGTATGTCTACTAATCAAATACTTAAACTTTTACTACCAGTGGTGGACTGTGTGTTAAGTGTGCGGAAGCCTAATCAGGTCTGACCAGTGCAGAAATCGAACGTATAAAATGAGGGGCATGGGGAATAGTTACAGGCTAGTTTCCCAAGCGGAAGAATGAAAGAAATGGCTCAGGAAAGTGAAATAAAGGAAAGGAAGGGTACAATGTCCCGTCGACATCAAGGTCTTTAGAGACGGAGCAGAAGTCGGCTTGTGTCAAGCATGGGGAAGGCAATCGGCCGTGCCCTTCCAAAGGAGCCATCCCGGCATTTGCCTGGAGCTGTTTAGGGAAATCACGAAAACCTAAATCCGGATGGCCGGACGCGGGATTGTACCGTCATCCTCAGGGATGCGAGTCCAATTTGGTAACCACTGCACCACTTCGTTCGATGATGTGAAGCAGACATACCTCGAGAAAAACATCCCTTTATTAAATTCTGTAGATTTGTGTTCAGGATGCAATCTACGAAATTTTTCATGCTTTAGATGTCGTTCCCTTGGAGGCGGTACAGTTAAAATTACACGCTTTACAGTGGCGTGTAAATCGAAATTCTTACCACGTTCCATGCAAACCAGAGCAACCAGATTTTATTTAGCGGCATCTGTCGTCATATCGTCAATCTCTGTACGTACTTGGTCCGGGAGACTGGAAAGCTGTTCTGCTGCCATCCAATGTAAGAACATGACAGTACATTTCAACAAAAACCGTATGTATCAGTTACAGAAGTAGCTAACCAATATGAACGTGAAAATCAATCGTTAACACGGTTCCGTCCTGAATTCCAACACCTACAAATCTTAAAAACTTTGAGGAATCATACACTGGAAAAAGAGGATAACCTGTTAAAAGTGAAGAGTTGGGGTTGGGTTGTTTGGGGGAGGAGACCAAACAGCGAGGTCATCGGTCTCATCGGATTAGGGAAGGAAGTAGGCCGTGATCTTTCAAAGGAACCATCCCGGCATTTCCCTTGAGCGATTTAGGGAAATCATGGAAAACCTGAATCAGGATGACCGGACGCGGGATTGAACCGTCGTCCTTCAGAATGTGAGTCCAGTATGCTAACCAACGCGCCACCTCGCTCGGTATGAAAGTGAAGAGAAGAATTCCAAATGTATGGTACAATGCAGTGCTCTATCTACCCAGTAGTTTATTGCTGGCTGCAGAGTGCGGTAAAACGTAAGACAGCTTAGCATCTGCTGTAACAGATTTTTCTTTTCCTTCGCGGGTCTCTGTAACCTCAGCACAGGCAACATATTTCTGCTAAGTTGTGTATTTATCGACATCAGATGTAAAATGACGAAAGCACGTACCAAAAATCCTACGAAGAATCCCTTCTTTGGCACCTGCGTTTCGTAGACAGAAAGTAGGCCACAGCTGGAACAGACGTTTGCTCCCACATCATCTCTATTAGACAGGAAGCAATCGGAACCAACCGCACATTTATCAACAAACAACACGTGTAGTAATTAGGGTCGCTCACAGGCTTCAACTGGAGCAGTGTTCATGCATTGCTTTCGGTGCTTGGTGAATGAGATGCCTGAAGCATCACGTGTTTCCTATTAAGATGACGCAATGCGCGACCTTGTCTGATTCTGTGCCTTGTGCTTCTTCTGCCATTATACTTACCATATAAACTAGATCATGGCGGTAACATCTGCTGCTGTCTTTTACTCGTCGACTAACTACGGTCAATTATTGTATCGGCTTTTTGTCTAAAGGAAGGCACTAAATTACAAAGTTCGGTCCATCACAAAACGATGTCAGTTTCGTCTATTTGTGACTGCTATTAAAGACTCAATGCCTTACTCCCAGGGCAATCAGTAACAATACTGTACACTGAAAAGATTAGCGTCGTTTTATCTTCGGACACGCAACTATACTTTCAGATTTCCAAGTTTTGACCATCTCAAACCGTCATCTTAGATATAGCTGTTGCACAGGAGGGCCATGCGTTATCTAAATGACTTTTTTTAACATAAATCTGTCGCCGGTAACTTGTTTTGCAGAACTGGTTGCTAAGTCTTTGAGAGCCGACGAAGGGCTATTCAAAGTGCCGTTTATAACAAAGTCGACACACTTTAAGAAAGAATGTGTCAATGGGGAACATGTAACCACGGACTCAAATCTCAAAAGAGGGGCTGTAAACTGAATTTACTACGTATTTTCAATGCACACTCTTTCATCGGTGAACATAAGCCTACCGTCAAAATCCTAGTGAGCAAATGCTTGCTCAGATCCCTCCAAATGCAGCTTTTTCTGTAGTGACGAGGCACATTTTCATCTTAGTGGGTGCGTGAATAAGCAAAACTTTCGCTACTGGACTGAAAATAGCCCCCGAATTATTCATGGAAGACCGCAACATTCTCCTGAAGTGACAGTGTGATGTGCCGTATCACAATTTGGCGTGGTAGGCCCTTACTTTTCGAGGAAGGAGTGACCGTGACAGTGAATTCCACAGGTTATGTTTCAATGTTGTAAAAATTTCTGCAACCAAGAATGGACGAGGTTGTTGAAGAATATGGACTGGGGGAATTGTCGTTCCAACTGGATGGAGCTACTGCTCTCACAGCTGGAATTTCGCCTGTTGTTTCGAGAGAAATGTTTCCGGGACGGCTCGTCTCTTAGAGAGGTGATGTCGGGTGGCCTGCGCGGTCACCAGATTTGAGAATTTGTGACTACTTTCTTTGGGGATATCTGAAGGAAAAGTTTTTTAAAAGCCGCCGTCACACTCCACCAGAACTAAAATATTAGATTATTGACGAAGTAAATGCCATACCCCGCGATATATGTGCAAGAGCTGCTCGAAACTTCAAGGATCGTCTACACCAATGTATTGATACAACGGCCGCCATCTTGAGGACATTATTTTCAAAACTAAATGAATGTAAAACGGTTTATTGCACTAAATTAGAAAACAAAGTTTTTTCTCTATACATCCAGATTTACTTTTTATTGCTTCTTAAAACTGCGTAGTTGGTTCTGCCACACCCTTTATAAAGACATTTCAATTGAACGATGCAAGCATACGCGCTCTTGGCCACTCTCCTCTGCACGCGCTCTTAAGACGCTTGTCCATCTCGTGTCGTCGGGGAAGTCATGGGGGGTGGGGTGGGGGGGATGGGTGAGGGTGCACCACGTGCTTCCCGAACAGCCAGACACTTTCCCTCGAAGGGAACGGGAAGGAACTATGAAATGCACTGTCTGCCAAAGAGTGAAGTACGCAGAAGAAATGGTTTGAGTCAATGTAACTTCTTACACGTCCCCACGATCGGCGGGTGTATAAATGATGAGTTGCAATTCTTCTTGATGAGTATAAAGGGCGTTAAAAAAAGAAACGAGCCGGAGGTATTATTACAGAAACCAGTACCTGTATGTTAGAAGTATTGACCCTGGCTGTTGAGACACTTGTCCCACTGTTACAAGGCGGCCAATGGCGGTCTCATAAAATTTCCTGGGCTGCGATGTTAAACAGTTCCGTACGTACAACTGGACGCCGTCGTCCGAGGTGAATCGTTTGTCCCTATGCTGACGCTCTTCTTCGACCATGATGGCCCCCTTCTGATTCACTTCCTGCAGCACGGGACAACAGTGAATACCCAGCGTTACTCGCAAACCTTGACCATCCTTCGACAAACAATTAAATCATAACGACCACGCAATTTCACCCGTGGCGTCATTCTCCTCCACGACAACGCAAAGCCTCATACGGCCACCACATACGCGGCACTCCTGCAGAAATTCAAATTGGAGGTTCTCGGCCACCCTGTACACAGTCCGGACCTCCATTTTTGGTCCACTTAAAAAGGCGTTGAGGGGCAAACGATTCACCTTGGACGACGACGTCCAGCTGTATGTGCGGAACTGGTTAATGTCGCAGCCCCGGGAATTTTATGAGACAGCCACTCACCGCCTTGTGTCACGGTGGGACAAGTGGACCACGGGCAATACGTTTAACATATAGGTACTGGATTCTGTAATTATGCCTTCGCTCGTTTCTTTTTGAACGCCCCTTATAGAAAGGCCGCGCAAGCGTGTCAGGTTATTCGTGTTTAATGATGTTACTAGGCCTGGTAGGGTATTTAGGTGGACATGGCCAGTGTCAGATATTGCGTGATCACTGTAAAGAACACGGAGCTGCCACGTACACGTCTGAGACTGTGTTATCAGCATCTGACCGAGTTTGAAAGGGCTGCAGTGTACTCCTCGCGATGGCCCGATGTTCGACTGCACGGGGACGCGACGGCCGACGTACTCATCGTCGAGGTTTTGGTCGACCAGGTCTGACAATCGTAATGAAGAATTTTGTATCGTACACTAAGTACAACGTAACTTCCTCAGATGTGCGCCTTCTATCTGAGAATAAGTAATGGACTACCAGCAACATTCTTTGTCAACGCGGCTCACTAGTCGGGAACGATCGCAAACCCTACTAGGCAATTACCGTCCCATGATTAGGCCACCGTTAACACCGCAACAGAAACGGCTGCGTTTGGAGTGGTGCTGGGGGCGTGGCCTGCTGATGATGGCGTCACATTGTGTTCAGCGAGGAATAATGGTTCTACACTATCCGGGCGACCATCGTCAGCGAGGAAAGCGGCGACCGGGACAGAAACCCGATTCTTCCAATGTTTTTGAGAGGCATAGCAGTGTTACTCCTGGCATCTTGGTGATGGGACAAATCGAGTATGACTTCACACCACGGCTGGTAGTGGTGGACATAACTGTCGGCACAACGGTGCGTGATGATATCCTGAATCCTCAGATGTTACCTTTCAAGCGACAGTATCGTGGTGCCAGTTTTGAACAAGACAATGCTCGCCCACGCATGTACGCGTCTATGAACGATCTGCGCGATGCTGAGGTACTTGTGTGTGTGTGTGTGTGTGTGTGTGTGTGTGTGTGTGTGTGTGTGTGTGTGTAAGAGATCAGGTTAGACGGCGGCTGTGTCTCGGAGCCAGAACCCAGGTTATAAACGACCCATTACGACAGTTATGCGTCATCTTCCCTCACGCTGTAACGGTTTTGTGACACCTTTCGCAACTGAACAGTGCATGTGTCCAGAACAGAGCGACTAGGGATGGGAAAACCGACCGGTTAAAATCGATACCGGTTTTTCAGTTCTGAATAACCGGTATTTTTTGTTTTTGTATTTGTTTTGTCTCTGTTATAACAGCTGTTTATTTTTTATTAATAATCGAGGAAAAAATATCGGAATATGAGCCGTAGCAGCAACGAATCAATTTTTCTTTTTTAAATAAACCTTTTCTTTAAAAAATAGTAATTTATTTGTAAAAATTGTATTGGTTTGAAATGCTGCGTTATAGAAAATGGAAAAGCGAAGACTGGTATTTTAATACCAATGCCGACAGAAACTCACGACATAAAAACTGGTACAGCATTGCTGAGACAATGATGTCCCTGTGTTGCCATGTGTCGTGGGTTACGTACTGTACGCGTGTACGTGGAGTGTGCAAGATTTGCCCACACCTGGTGTACACACCGCTTTCGTGTCGTGTCGGCGGACATCCCTTACATTTTTACGAAGTGACTTAGCAATGCAGCGCAATGCTTCATTTGCTTTAGAAGATTAAACTTTTATCCGCCATTCTATGAAATAACAACAGTATTAAATTAAAAAAACTTAGCCATTCATTCACAGTAAACAAAAATAGAAAGAAGCAGATTTGCTGCCTGTTTCTACGCAATATTCCTTTATCTGCTTGTATCCCCCCTTGAAAATGGACAAGTTAAAACGAAGAACAGTTCCTTCAACCGCAGTTTTCACCCTTTAGCATTGACCAATCGCTATGCCGAAGCAGTGGTATGATCACAATCTAATATTCTGATTCTATGTATCTCATGAAACTGAAAGAGTAAAAATTTTTGGATCTTTATTCGATGTCTACGTTTATTACAGGAAATAACAGAAATTAAAAAAAAAAAAAGAAAATCCGTTATTTCAGAAACCTGTTATTTTGAACGGTTTAACAGTCGGTTTAAACTGGAGTGAAAAAAAAAGTGATATAACCGAAAACCGGTTATTCAGAGATAATCGCCATCCCTATACGAAATCCTTGTGGCAAAGTGGAAGCTTCGTGCCAACTGATACTTAATGCTTGACGACAGGCTCCGTACATCAAATAAATTTTATTGTGCATATGAGACTGTGTGCTGCATACTACATCCAACAACGTCCATTACAATAATGTGGTGTTCAAATCACCTTTCTGGTTGAGCAAGGTTTTACTTTTAGTTGGTCTACGACCGATTAGCTGCATTCAAATAATCACGTGGAACTGAAAGAAGCAAAAACAGCAGATCATTACGTCTCTCTTTCATTGTAATTAGTGAAAAAACTGACGTTCGGCGTGCGTTCGACTGTTTTGCTGTTACTGCTGCTGCTGCTTTTGTTCTGCCTGGGGCAGTGACGCGACGCCATATTAGCTATAGCCTTTCCGGGCGCACCACTGGCCGCAGGAATGCTGGCTGAGGACACACAGCAGAGCTTTCTGCACGTGAAGCCGTAGACATTCCTTCGATAACAGCCGCGTTCCGGCGAACAACTGCTCGTTCTGGCTCCAGCACCCAGTGCTTAACGGCGCACCACGAGTGCTTTAGCACACGCGCATGGCATCGTAAAAGAAATAGCCTCGTGCAAATCTCATCACACCCTGACGTGGCGTGTGACTACCACTACAAGCAGCTATCACGTCAACTACGACGATTACAAGCTTTCGCCCAATGACACCTCACGGGGTGATCGACGCGAAATTCGAGTTTGCAAAGAACGCCCTTATTATACGAGGGGCGTTCAGTTCGTAATGCAAGACTTTCTCAAAGCAGGTTGGTTTTATTAAAGATTCCAATACACCGCATTATTCCCTACTCTTTTGGCTACGAAACCTGTTGTTCAACAATTTCTCCATTAATGCGAAGGCATTTCGCCAAGTTACTGGTAGAACCGATATGCCCGCATGGTGCCTCTCTGCGGCAACAAGTCGGAGCCAGCATCTTGCTGCATCAATAACCTCCCATCATCCACGTACTGCTTCCCGTGCAGTGCATTCCTTCATTGGACCAAACAGAAGGAAGTCGGAATGTGCAAGATACGGGCTTAGGATGGATGAGTAGGAACAATCCAATGAAGTTTTTTGAGCTGCTCTGGTGTGCGCAGACTTTTGCGAGGCCTTGCGTTGTCCTTGGGAAATTCGTTTGGATTTTTGTGGCGGCGAAGACGCTGAAGCCTTTTCTTCCATTTCCTGAGGGTAGCACCCTGCACTTTAGGGTTGCCGTTGCACCATGGACATCAAACAGAATAATTCTTTCAGAGTCCCAGAAAGACCGTCAAGCATGACCAGGGTGCATCTTTGAACTTTTTCTTCGGGAAGCTGGTGGTTTGGAGACACTCAATGGATTGTCGTTCTGTTTCTGGTTCGAACCCATTTTTCATCGTCTGTGAGGATCTTTGACAAAAATTATCACGCTCAGCCTCTTACCACTTGTTAGGCGACTAGAAACGCAGCAGGCGTACAACTTTGAATACCCCAACTTGTGGACGAGTGTGTCAGCACTACCAACAGACAGATCCAGCTGAGCAGCGAGGTGTTTCATTCTGACCAGTGGATCACCTCTAATGAGAGCATTCGCACGTTCCAACACTGTAGGAACCATAGCGTGTGCGGTCGGCCGGCACGCGGCAGCTCGGAAAGGTTTGCGCGATTTTGTTGCGATGATGAGCGGCGCCTCGTCCAGCGACTCGCCGTGCTTTTGTTCACTGATAGGTCTCACTAGACATTCTGCACGCGAATATGAATATCTACGATGCTCTGGTTTTCAGCCAAAGGAAATTCAATGACAACACCCTGCTTGGGACGCACCTCCGTTACCGACGCCATTCTCAAGGCTACATATAGCGCCGCCACCTATCGAAGCTTCGTGAAACTGTAGGGGGGGCTCAAGCGGGAATATTCCACGATGTCCCGCACAAATTCCGCATTTTTTTCCAACCGATATTGGCCGACAAGACAAATGTTTCGTTACTTGTTGAACAGTCCCTAAAAAAAAAAAAAAAAAAAAAAAAAAATAAATAAATAAAAAAAAGTTTATAATGTAATATAAAAGCAGGTCGACGGAACCAACGGAGTAGGAAGATACGTTACTAGCAGCAAGTGAGAAACGTTCCTGTTATCTATACTGATGAGACAAAGCACCTGCATAACAGCGTGTTTGTCCTATTTTGGAACACAATACAGCAGTGATTCTGCGTGGAAAGGTATCGATAAGTCCTAGGTAGATTTACGGAAGTACGTGGTACCAGACGCCTACGCAAAGGTCGCGCAATTCCCGTAAATTATGGGAAGGTGGTGTGCGGGCGCGAACCTTGCGCCCGATGGCGATACAGATGTGTTCCGTTGGCTTCAGATCAGGCGAATTTGGAGGCCAAGATATCAACTGTATATACCCGCTATATACAGTACCTACAGCACGCGGAATCGTCATCGTTATTAGGTCATCAGTCTTTCGAATGATTTAAAGCTGGCCTCCATCTTTTTACTACCTTGTCCTAATCTCTCGATCTCTACGTTAACTGTTACTATCATCATCTATAACCTGTTTTGCATACTCTTCGCCCGCACTTAACTTTCTACTGTTTCTTCCAGCGCCAGCTAAACTATTCCTGGATGCAGTTGCAGACGTTCCTTTAACCTGTTCGTTCTTCTGGTAAGGATCTTCTGTGGTCTCCTCCTCCCCCCCCCCCCCCCAATCTACCCTTTTTGGTACCTCTGTATTTTCCTTGGACATGTTTCGACAGCACCACATTTAGAAACCTTTCATTTTCTACTCTATACTCTGCAAGGCGCATTACGGTGTGTGGTGACCATTGTCACTTCTCCCTCCTGTTCCAGCCGCGAAAGGTTCACTAGAAAAAAAGATTACTGGAACCTTCCATGCGACCTCTAATTTCTCTCATTTTACCTGCGTGGTCATTCTGTCAGATGTATCTAGGAGGACTCTTGTAGGAACATATGATTTCGCAACTTTTTCAGTACTCTACATCGTGATGCTGAACGCCTCTCAAACGTCTGCCACTGAAGTTTCCTCAGCAGCTCCGTGACGAAAGGCATTGCTCTTCTTTGGATCTTACCTATTCGCTCTATCAATTCAATCTGGAACGGATCTCTGACTGACTAACAATATTGAAGTACTAATCGAACGAAGGCAATGTAAGCTATCTTCTTTGTGGGTGGTCTACACCACCTGAGGATTATGTCAATGAACTGCAGCCTAATATCTGAATCACCTGCGATTAGTTTTATTTGGTCGCTCCACTTCGAACAGCTCCGTACGCAAACTCGTATTTTACAAATGTGACTGCTTCCAGTGAATCCTCCAATAATTGGTATTTTTATTTAAGTAAAGCAATACGTCACAGCATTTTTATGGCCAATTTCCAATCCCCGCAGCAAAAGTCAGTCCTCTGCAGGCCTTCCCCGATTTCGCGACAATTTTCTAGCGTTGCTATTTGTGAGTATACGACGATATCACGTGTGAAAAGCCTTATAAATCTTCCAACGTTATCCACTTGGTCAATAGAATATATAGTGTAAACTAATAGTCCTGTAACACTCCCTTTGAGTACACCCGAAGTTACTTTTACATCTAAAGATTTCTCTTGATTGGCAGGGTGGCAGCCTGTACTCTTATTTTGTTCGACAGGTGGGATGCGGAACTGTACAGTACATCTTCCAGATTCCAAGGAACACGGCGTCAACATGGACGCCAGTATCTACTGGTTCCTAGGACTCGACTCCTGAACGAACAGAACGAGCTGGATTTCCCGCGGTCTTTGTTTTCAGAACTTGGGTTGGTTCTACAGAGAAGATTTTCGATCACCAAAAAGGTCTTACAACGGGAGCATGAAACATGTTGCATGAGACGGAGGTCAGAGATAAAGGCTTATTAGTTTTGTGCGAGTGTTAATGACCTGCTCATTTTTCCAATTACTAGGAACGCTTCGCTCCTTCACCGACCTAAGGTACTCTGATGCTACACGAGGAGAAAACTCTTTTGCATACTCTACACAAAATAGTATTTGTATCCCGTCATATCCAGTGCCCTTTCCTTTGCGAGCGAGGTCCGTTTCCCTTCTGTAGATATCCAGTTGTCCATTAAAGTTGTTCTTCAGACGCAGCTGTTGAGCAACTTCCTCCTCAGCTCCGTATCAACATATGGTATCAGTAGACCTCCTTCATGGAAGGAAGCTGCTTTCGCCAGCCCTAACCACTTGCGAAATCTTCCTTGTTTCGGCTACCCTCTGAACGTTTCTTCCTACACTGAAGAATTCTGTTACATTTTTCACTGCCCTGTCGTTCCCAATTTTAATGTTAAGTCGCTATCCTCTGTCACCCCTTTGCCTTCATTCACTTTATCCTGGAAGCCATAATGAGTGCGAAGTGCACTCAGGTGACTAAAGTAACGGGACAGAGATATGCACATATAGAGATAGGAGGTAATATCGCGTACACAATATATAAAAAGGGCACTACACAGGAGGGGCTGTCATTTGTATGCAGGTAATTCACTTGAAAAGGTTTCAGACGTGATTATGGCTGCACGACAGGTTAACGGACTAAACGCGGAATGATAGTTTGAGTTAGACGCAGGGGACAGTATTCCGAGATCCGTACCGTCAAGAGTGCGCCGAGAATACGAAATTTCAGGCATTAGTTCTCATAACGGACAACGCAGTGGTCGACGACATTCACTTAACAACCGAGAGCAACGGCGTCTCAGTGGAATTGCCAGATAAAAACAATGCATGAAATAACCGCAGAAATCAATATGGGGGGTACGGTGAACGTCTCCGCTAGGACAGTGCGGCGAAATTCGGCGTTAATGGCAGCAGACGACCGATTGGAGTGCCTCTGCTAATTCAGCACGACATCGCGTGCAGCGCCTCTGCTGGGAATGTGACTATATCGTTTGGACCCTAGATGACTGGAAGACCTTGGCATGATCTGGTCAGTCCCGATTTCGGCTGGTACGAGCTGGTGGTAGGATTTGAGATTGGTGCAGACCCCAAGCAGCCTTGGACCCAAGTTGTTGACAAGTCACTGTATAAGCTGGTGGTAGCTCCACACTGGTATGGGCTGTTCTTACGTGGAATAAACTGGGTCCTCTGGTCCAACTATACCGATCACTGACTTCAAGTGGTTATGTTCAGCTACTTGGCCATCATTTGCATCCATTCATGGACTTCATACTCCAAAACAACGACGCGCCATGTCAGCGGGACACAACTGTTCGTGACTGCTTTGAAGAGCGTCCTGGAGAATTCGAGCGAATGTTCTGGCCACTCAGATCGACCGACGTGAGTCCCGTCGAAGATTTGCGGGACATAATCGGGAGGTGAGTTCGTGCGCAAAATCCTGTGCCGGCTGCACTTTCGCTATTATGTACGGCTATCGAAGCAGCATATAATAATTCCAAGCCCAAATAAAGCAGGTGTTGACAGATGTGAAAATTACCGAAATATCAGCTTAATAAGTCACGGCTGCAAAATACTAACGCGAATTCTTTACACACGAATGGAAAAACTGGTATAAGCCGAGCTCGGGGAAGATCAGTTTGGATTCCGTAGAAATATTGGCACACGTGAGGCAATACTGACCCTACGTTTCTAGAATTTGTAGACTTAGAGAAAGCTTTTGACAGTGTTGACTGGCATACTCTCTTTCAATTTCTGAAGGTGGCAGGGGTAAATTACAGGGAGCGAAAGGCTATTTATAATTTGTACAGAAACCAGATGGCAGTTATAAGAGTCGAGGGGCACGAAAGGGAAGCAGTGGTTGGGAAAGGAGTGAGACAGGGTTGTAGCCTCTCCCCAATGTTATTCAATCTGTATATTGAGCAAGCAGTAAAGGAAACAAAAGAAAAAGTTCGGAGTAGGTATTAAAATCCATGGAGAAGAAATAAAAAGTTTGAGGTTCGCCGATGACATTGTAATTCTGTCAGAGACAGCAAAGGACTTGGAAGAGCAGTTGAACGGAATGGACAGTGTCTTGAAAGGAGGATATAAGATGAACATCAACAAAAGCAAAACGAGGATAATGGAATATAGTCGAATTAAGTCGGGTGATGCTGAGGGAAGTAGATCAGGAAATGAGACACTTAAAAGTAGTAAAGGAGCTTTGCTAGTTGGGGAGCAAAATAACTGATGATGGTCTAAGTAGAGAGGATATAAATGTCGACTGGCAATGGCAAGAAAAGTGTTTCTGGAGAAGAGTATTGATTTAAGTGTTACGAAGTCGTTTCTGAAAGTATTTGTATGGAGTGAAGCCATGTATGGAAGTGAAACATGGACAATAAATAGTTTGGATAAGAAGAGAATGTGGTGCTACAGAAGAATGCTGAAGATTAGATGGGTAAATCACAAAACTGATGAGGAGGTATTGAATAGAATTGGGGAGGAGTTTGTGGTATAACTTGACTTGAAGAAGGGATCGGTTGGTAGGACATGTTCTGAGGCATCAAGGGATCACCAGTTTAGGATTGGAGGGCAGCGTGTAGGGTAAAACTCTTGGAGGGCGACTAAGAGATGAATACACCAAGCAGATTCAGAAGGATGTAGGTTGCAGTAGGTACTGGGAGATGAAGCGGCTTGCACATGATAGAGTAGCATGGACAGCTGCATCAAACCAGTCTCAGGATTGAAGACCACAACAAACAACATTGAAACAGCAAGATTGAGTATTTCTTCAGCGGGTTCCAAAGACTTGTTGAGTCTATGCCAACGGCAAGGAGCTATCTTATGACTTGTCACCTCAGTGTAAACAGCCCCTTCACCGTAACATCTGCAGGACGAAAAAAAAAAAAAATCAGAATCAAAAATGGGAGGCGCGAGGAGGTGATGAGCAGGCGGCCATGCGACACGTCCGTGGTGACGTAGGGGGACATGGGTGTTACAGCGGCCTTGACACGGTTCTAGCCGGGCACCTGCTGTAGCGCGGCATGGTGCTCGCTGACACAGGCGGCACACAGCGGCCGGGCCGCAGGCAGGCAGGCAGGCAGACACTGGCGGTGACAATGGGCGGCGCGCGCGCCTCGCCTCACACGGACAAAGGCGGGGGCGGATGCACGGGCCGGAGGCCGGCGACTCGCGAGCAAATCACTCTCCCGCCCTCCCCTTACTGCAGGCGGCTCTCAGTGTACTCAGCGGTCGGGTATAACGGCGACTACCAACAGTCAATTACCACAGTATTTACAAATAGAACAGTTTCTGCGTCAGCCACTTGTTCATTGTGCCACTACTCGTTTCGACGTTTCACACCATCTTCAGGTTGAGAATTTTTCCATTTACACAGCTGGTGTTGGTGAAGATTACAGACGTCTTTTGACAGTACCGACCGAGGGTTGTGTAGGTTATGTTGCGTCTCTTGCTAACGAGAATCTGTTTATTTATGAAAGGTACTTTTGAGCTTAGAAAACATGAATTCCTGACAATGAATTGTACTTACAAGATCGGCAGAGTCACAAACAGTCCGCATACTACAGCCTGATTTATATCTTTTCCACTGTACATCACGTTTACACTGTCGCTTCAAAAGACGATGTACGTTTTACAGATATGCTTGTTTACACTGGATACAAAGATGAGAGATTAAATTAAAAAAGAAACATTTGTGGTGAAACCATTTTGTCTTTTATCATTTCATCCAATGTATAGAAGCATACCTGTAACATGTACATCATCTTTGAAGTGACTGTGTGCACGTAATGTACCTTGAAGATGACGTACATCAGGCAGCAGTATGCAGACTTTTTATGACTCTACAATCCTTGTAAGTATAATCCGCTGACAGAAATTTGTGTTTCTTAACCTTGGAAGTTCCTTTTCTAAAAATTTTTATTATTAGTAAAAGACGCAAAATAACCTACACCACCCTTGGTCTGCTCTTCTGAAGAGTAGTCTGTGCTCTTCACCAACATCAGCCAAGTAAACAAACAATTGTCCACCTGAAGATGATGGTGTGAACCATCGGATAGCGCAGTTGCAAAATAAACACGTGATTGACGCAGTAATTGCTTTATTTGTTTCAATCAACAGTCGCAGCCCTCAATGTCCTCCCTTAGGGATGAAATATTCATAACAGTGTTCGTTGTATTTTCCAGTGCACCAGTCACTGGAAATAACAGTCTACTACATTAATTCGTGTCTTACTGTGTTTCTGTTCTTGTCTTTCAGTACAACCAGAATGTAACATGCAGTAATACAAAGTTATGCTCTTGTAGGTTAGCACCTTGGTGGTTGGCGGCCATGGAGCGAGTGTAAATGATTCTGATCAATTCTTTTGCATTCTAGGTCTGCAACTACTATGCGATGCGTATCAGGTTTAATTTCTCCTAAGAATAAATCTCCCCTGTAGGTAAATGAAACCGCACGACTGATCACTGGAAGTCTGCTTTACACGGTCTGAGTTATTCCATACAAGACACACACAATCCCGTACAGGAAAAAGTGTTGGGGGAGATTCTAATGACGTGAGGTTGGGCTCCCCTGTTACTGTCACTGAGCTTCCGAATTATATTATTTCTGGCTTAAACTTTTAGCTTGGTGTTGAAACCTTGCTTGCTGTATGTTTAAGACCTGTCTAACGTGACGCCAAGGTATTTAGGCGTAAAGTTTAAATCACAGAAGTACATTTCCTGAGCCTTAGGATCCAGGTGTTCTTACCATAATATTCAGTAGAAAGTTGTCAGTGTGCTATTTGGACTTTTTCTAATTTCCTGGAACTTTTTTGCTTGCCACTACATGGATGCATCCCGCAACACTTTCAAACACCACACTTAAGATTTTCATATTCTCTGACACATTACACAGAAACTATTAGTCCTACAGGAAAAATTAACATCTTTTTGTGTGAAATTTATTGTGGTTGAATTTTGTACTGGAGTATTTTCATTGGAGGCAATAGTTTTCAATGTCACTTTTGTACATTTTGCTTGAATAATTCGAAAAATATAGCCGTTGGCGAAAACGCATCCCAGTACAAAATTTTAACTACATGACGTTTCTTACAACAAGGTCCTGATCATTTTTTCTGTAGAGCTAGTAGTTTGCATGTAGCAAGCGAGAGAATATGAAAATCTTTTAAGTGATATTTGAAGGCTTTGCAGGATGCATATAACCCAGCGGTAGGGGCAACCGAATCTGCGTAATTAAGCGCCAGCCGGGGTGACCGAGCGGTTCTAGGCGCTACAGTCTGGAACCACGCGACCGCTACGGTCGCAGGTTCGAATCCTGCTTCGGGCATGGCTGTGTGTGATGTCCTTAGGTTAGTTAGGTTTAAGTACTTCTAAGTTCTAGGGGACTGATGGCCTCCGATGTTAAGTCCCATAGTGCTCTGAGCATTTGAACCATTTTTGTAATTAAGGAGTATAGAGGACAAAACACTTCCTTGAGGCGTACCCATCTTCTGGTTTCTCCAGTGATTGTCTTTCTTTTAACTCAACGGGCGACTTTCTATTGTAAGCGATGAATAATAAACCAGAACAACTAACGCTAGCTCCAGCTTTCACTTGAAACGGCCATACAACATGACGATGAATCTGTTCTTGACGAGCCTGAGTGCGGAGGGTGGGCAGCCTTTCAGGGCAGATTCTCACACTGTATCTATTCCGCAGCCGGTCCGTTCTGTCGGCAGAAGAACTGCAGCGGGAATATTAAACTGCTAACAGGCTGTACGGGCAATGTGGGGGTTTTCTGCAGGTGCACGTCAACTCGGTACGAGCCGACGGGCTTTTAGCCCGCAATGAAGTCAATAGTCAGTTATGTGGCGTTCGCGAGCCGTTGTGACGAGAGGTAAGCGCCTGCGTTACAATGTACTCGCCTGAATGAGCGCAGAGGGAACGTGACGCTGCAACGACAGGACTGACAGCAGAAAAGGCTCTCGTGCAGAGCGCCAATGCGGCGCAATCAGCCCGAGCGAGGCGGCCCACCCCGAGCCGCGCTCCCAGCCTCAGTGGAGCAGCCTGCCAACTCTGCCTAATAGCCTCAGAGTCATTTCAGGAGCAGCGTTATTTTCGCGAGACATTTGAGAGAGAGTTTAGAGAACCGGCATTCGTGACAGACTGCAGAACGATTCTACTGCCACCAAATATGTAACGCGTAGTGTCCCCTCAGACAAGGCAAGAGAAAACAAAGCTAGTGCGGAGGCATGTACAGTCGGGCGTTTTTCCTGCGTTCTATTTGCGAGTGGAACATAAAAAAGAATGACCAGCCATGGTACAGGGCAGCCCCCGCTAAGGATTGCGGTCCCTCTTAAACAACCCATTCTCGCTTATATGCCGGCCAAAGTGGCCGTGCGGTTAAAGGCGCTGCAGTCTGGAACCGCAAGACCGCTACGGTCGCAGGTTCGAATCCTGCCTCGGGCATGGATGTTTGTGATGTCCTTAGGTTAGTTACGTTTAACTAGTTCTAAGTTCTAGGGGACTAATGACCTCAGCAGTTGAGTCCCATAGTGCTCAGAGCCATTTGAACCATTTTCTCGCTTATATGCCTTTTTCCACGCCATTGTAGCCTGTTAAAATCGCTCAAAATAACCGGTTTATGAAACAACCGGTTTCGCTGTTTTATTCCTATTATTCCCTGTAATAAACGTAGAAATCGTTTCAAGATATATAAAAATAAAAATCTTAAATAGGCACACAGAAGCAAACTTAGTCCATCCACCCGTTCGCTCCTTTTCTGTAAAAGTGGTGATTAATTGAAAACAACAAAAAAAAACAGCAGTATTCTCCTATTGATTCTGCTCAAAAAACGTTGTAATCGGAGATCATACCACTATATGGGCATTACGAGTAGTCACTGCTCTCTCTCTCTCTCTCTCTCTCTCTCTCTCTCTCTCTCTCTCTCTCTTTTTAAGGCTGAAAACTGAGGCCCGACAACTGTTTCTCGTCTTAATTTGTCCGTTTACTAGGGCTACAAGCATATAAAGGCGCATTTTCTAGCTACAGGCAGCAAATCAACTATCTTCTATTTTTATGGTATGCTATGAGTGAATTATTGACAATTTTTTAATTTATTAGTGTTACCATTATTTCCTCCCTATTTTATTATTTCACAGAAATGGCAATTTTTTTTATCTTTTAAAGCAACTGAAGCATTTTGCTCCATCGGTTCATCACTTCGCAACTTATGTCCGGCGGCGACAGCGAAAAACTTCCACATAGAACAGGTGGGGGCATCTCTTGCACACTGCATGTACACGCTTTACCTTAAGCCACGGCAACAGGGGCTGTACCAGTTCTTATGCCATTTGTTGCTGTTGTTGTTGTTGTTGTTGTTGTTAGTTTGTCGGCAATGCTGTTGAGATAACGCCGATAAGCTTTCCCATTTTCTGCAATAATGCAACGTTTCAAAACAATGCAAATTTTACGAATAGAAATTAGTACTTTTTTAAGGAAGGAGTATTTAAAAACGAAAGCAATTACCACTGCTGCTGAGACTAATTGATATTTTGTGTGTTTTTTTATTGAAATCTGTTTTCGGTAAGAGTCAGGTACACCTATAACAGAAACAAGTAATACCGGTTATTCACAATTAAAACACCCGTATTGGTTTTTCCCATCCCCACCCTCCGCCACGCACAATATGGTGGCTTGCGGAGTATGTTAAGTACGTACGTACGCACGCACAACACGTAGGTGTACCTAGGAACAGTTCGCAAGATTACCACAGCTTCAGTTTTCACCTAAAAATGGTTCAAATGGTTCTGAGCACTATGAGACTTAACATCTATGGTCATCAGTCCCCTAGAAGTTAGAAATACTTAAACCTAACTAACCTAAGGACAGCACACAACACCCAGTCATCACGAGGCAGAGAAATCACTTTTCATCTAAGAATACGAACCTACGTACGTAGGATGTGCGAGGGCGGGAGGAAAATCACATTTACTTTACTCCTGTTTATTAATCCAGCAATTTTTGCAGAAATATTCCCCACATGACAGAAAGACCGTAAACATTACATCTCTTTCTTCTTGCTCCTTTTTTGGCTGCTGTAGCGTTTTCGCTTGCGGAGCTCTCCACGTTTTGTACATTTTACACATTCATTTAAAGCGGCTTCAAATCAAGGTTTTGTAGCCAATAACAATAAACAATGCTCGCTCACTGTCAGACAATGGTGAGTTGTGGATAAGAGATAGATGAACAGAGAGGTGGAAGGAAATTGACAAAGAGGGGAAGGAGGCGATGGACAAGGGAAGGCGGGAAGAAATGATGGACCAGAAGGGGGGCGTGGGTGGGTGATGACAGGCAAAGAGCAGAGAAAAGAGATTAGGACATATATTCAATTCCCATACATACTTAGCAACTGCGAAGCATTACAGTGCTCTCTAGTTTTGACATAAAAATGACTTACATGACACACACAGACACAGCGAGCTTACTTTATAATTTAACCTGGACACACAGCTGTCGAGACCGCATGAAGACGCCTCTCACATGAGTGTGACTAAGTACTGCGGTTCTCCATTTAAGTCATATTACGTGTAAATCTCCTTATACATTGACGGTCGAAGTACACCGCTGCTAGGCTGTGCATCAATTTGTGGCGAAGTGTGGGTAATGTGTAATATGACCGCTACGCCGCGAGGTTCGCTAATTGTATGTGTGTCAGCTGGCGTGGTACAGAGCAGTGTATTAGGTAGCTGTGCCAACCCACAGTCTACGAGGACGCATTCATTTGTCAGCCTGTCTGTTATCGCGTCGTGCGACCTACTTAACTTGACGCGAGCGCTAGACTCGTTACACCAGGTGTCACACTTTCACTACGACGTACCCTATCGCGTGACGACGTGAGGAAACCTGACTATAATTTGAAGGTTCAGCGTATTCCACGGCAGGATAGATAAGAAGATTACGCTTTAAACTTCCCGACCACGCCGAGGCAATGGTGACTGCGTACGAGCTACGATTTCGAAGCAACGGAGAAGGAAATCGGCGTTGATTTAAAACGAGCCATCCAGACATTTACCTCCAGCAGTTTGTGCTAAAGTACGATAAACTTGAATTTGAATAGCTGAATTTTGAGTGCGTCTATCACTGCACCACCATATCGGTATCATTTCAGAGTGAACAGTCCAGTAATCAGCAACCCATTATCCACCTAGCTGCGCTAAAAATGACAAATTTATGTTCTTTGCTGTTATTTGTGTCAACGTGCACGACAGCCCCGTTATTGGCGGCCATTTGCAATGTGAGTCGCGAAAGGCGTTAGACGTCTTTTGTCTTCAACTCTTCCTGATACGGAAATGAGGTTTTCGACGAATGGTAGTACGGGGAAGGACACGCGTAATTTTGGTACAAGGTCAACGCTATTTTTAATGGCATTCGAAAGCTGTAGAAAACACTGCTACCAGCTGACGGTCTTATGAATGCCATGATTCTAAATTTTTCGCAAGTGTTCAGGGCATTTTCGGTACAATTCAACAGACTTGCGGCAGTTCTTACAAAAATGGTTCAAATGGTTCCGAGCACTATGGGGCTTAACACCGGAGGCCAGTGCCCTAGAACTTAGAACTACTTAAACCAAACTAACCTAAGGACATCACACACATCCATGCCCGAGGCAGGATTCCAACCTGCGACCATAGCGGTCGCGCAGTTCCAGACTGTAGCGCCTAGAACCGCTCGGCCACACCGGCCGGCTATGTTCTTACAGGTGTGTCCTGGCTATACACCTTGAAGAACATATAGTGACATGAACTGCCACGAGGTCTTTTGAATTGTAACGAAAAAGCGCTGAATATGGCTATTTATAGCCGAAATCTAGGTTTGCAGGCATAATTAAAACTAATGGGATTGTGACTGACTGCTGCGCGCCTCTCCTTCCTTACAGTATACGGTCTCTGCGCACAACGGTTCCTGATGGAATCAGTTGGTTAAGTCAATGTCTCATCCGGTATGCTGACCCAAATCTGTGACAACTGTACTGCGAAATTATCGACGCTAGTATGGGAGGGCATCACCAGGACATACATGGGACGGTTCAAAAACGACAAAGAGATACAGTGTCAAATACGTTCCTTTAAGTGGATGTTCCTATGTGTCATAAGCATCTGTTGACAGAGCCCAAACTTCATTTCAAAGTCGTCTCCAAAAGTGCATCAAGTGAATTGCAGGAGGCAAGCTGAACTGTCCATTAAGTGTTACATCGCCTATTTTGCATACCAAGTGCAAAATAGTCCAAGCAATGAAGTCAAACGATAGTCCTCACGTATTCCATACTATAGATGCTGGCAGTGACTACATGAGAGAGCGCTTTTTTTTCTCAAATGAAGGAACGTTCCACATTTCTGAACACGTGAATCGGCACAGCATTACGATTTGCAGTACACATGTGAACTCTTCGGTGATAGCCCGAACCTTACTGTTTCGTGTGGCCTAGTGCACGATAGGGTGATAGATTCATAGGTTCATTTTTCTTAAAAGAGAAAACCATAACGGGAAACGTCTACCGGACATATTCTAGCGTTTCCTCCTACCACAGATCGAAGAGCTACTGCTGTTCATTATCTTTCAGCGTGATGGTGCGCCCGCACATTGCAGTTTGAACGTGTGGTAGGCTGGATGACATTTCCCGGGAAATGAATCGGTTTTGATATTCCCATTGCTACCCATCGTGCACGAATCAACGATGCAGTCAGAACTGCTGACGCTGCGGTGGGGTACGCAGTAAAATTCTGGCATTATATTCAAACTCTGAGTGCTGCTAAAGGTTTCACAGCAAACCACGATCGTCTGTCTCTAATAGTTTGCAAGTTTAAGTGGTAGCACCCAGTACTGATCAACCCTTTACTCTGACTGTGAATCAACTCGTTCCTCAAAAGTGAAACATAAATCAGTGTTTTATCGGTCCATTGAGGTAGTGAGAACCGTGATTGTGCGTATACCTGAAAATAGCCTTCTCCAAAACGAGTTTCACATCATACACTATGTTCAGTGTATGGCGACAACCGGAGGCAGCTGCAGGGAAAATAAGGAAAACGTGCGGAAACTGCCTTGGCAGAACTTCGAAACGCATCTCGCCAAGAACGACGAGCGGTTTGATGTGTGTGGAAACTGCGGAGTACCGTGTCTTGGAAATGTGTCAACACTTGCTGCGCCGAATGCCAAAACAAGCGAAAGTCTCCGCGTCATGTTGCGTATTGCCTGTTTTGAACGCAGGGCATGAGTCGCAATCTGTCCTGAGCAACACAGCAGAGTAAAGCGACGAATAATAAAAGCAGAGAGACATTTCCGCGGCGCACAGTGTCCACGTTAAGGACATCATCCACGTGGCTATCGGGACCAGGACCGGGTCAAGGTGTGCCTCATATACGACGTATGTTTTTACGAAAAGAAAACCTTTTTCTTCTTCTTCTTCTTCTTCCGGTCCCAAGAGTCGTTTGATGCCGTTCTGCATGCTAGTCTATCCTGTGGAAGCCTCTTCATGTCTGCGTAACTACCACAACCTACGTCCATTTGAACTGTATTCGAGCTAGCCGGCCGAAGTGGCCGTGCGGTTCTAGGCGCTGCAGTCTGGAACCGCAAGACCGCTACGGTCGCAGGTTCGAATCCTGCCTCGGGCATGGATGTTTGTGATGTCCTTAGGTTAGTTAGGTTTAACTAGTTCTAAGTTCTAGGGGACTAATGACCTCAGCAGTTGAGTCCCATAGTGCTCAGAGCCATTTGAACCATTTGTATTCGAGCTTTCATCTTCCTGTACAATTTTTATTGCCCAACTTTCTTCATATTAACCAATCCCTTATTTTAATCAGGTTCTGCCATGAATTTCTTTTCTCCCCAATTCGAATGAGTTCATCAGTTAATCTAACTACTCATTTAATGTCCAGTACTGTTCTATAACAACTTATTTCGAAAGCTGTCTTTTTGTCTGAACTGCCAGTCGTCTATGTTTCACTGCCATAGAACACTCCCCAACACTTTAACTTATACTAAAAGAAAACGGCGCACCATAAAGGAATTACCCGAATGGGTCGGATATCTGTAGACGTTATATACTTTCACAGAAAAACAATTACAGTTTCAGAAAAATTCGATGACTTATTCAGGAGAAAGAGCTTCACAGATTGAAGTCAGTAACGCGCTGGTCCACCTCTGGCCCTTATGCACGCAGTTATTTGGCTTGGCATTGACTGATACAATTGCTGAATGTCCTCCCGAGGTTTATTAAGCCAAATTCTGTCCGACTAACGGCTTACACGGTCAAAAATTCCGAAGTGGTTGGAGGTCCCAGCCCACAATGCTCCAAACGTTCTCAATTGGGGAGAGACCCGGCGACCTCACTGGCCAAGGTGGGGTTTGTCAAGCACGAAGACAAGCAAAACAAACTTCGGCCGTGTGCGGAGAGGGGGCGCACTATCTTGCTGAAATGTCAGCCCAGGATAGCTTGCCATGAAGGGCAACCAGACGGGGAGTAGATTATCGTCGATGTACCACTGTGCTCTAAGGGTATCGCAGGCGACAGCCAAAGCCAAAAGGTGTGTGTGGGGGGGGGTCTGCTTTGAAATGAAATGGCACCACAAAGCATCACCACCGATTGTCGGGCCGTATGGTGGGTGACTGTCCAGGTTGTTATCGCATCCTTGTCTGGGGCGTCTTCGGATTACGATCTCATTGACAGGAGTAAAACTGAGCCTCGATGACCGGCAGATACCTGTCTGGAAACGTCCTGGGCGACAGTGGGATATCAAATCTACTATCTTCCGCCATACGGGGCGACAGCCAGGAGTGATGGTGTGGGGTACTATTTATTTTCATAGCAGCACCCTTCCAGCGCTGTGGTACGTCGACTATACAGGGCTATCACAAATGATTGAAGCGATTTCATAAATTCACTGTAGCTCCATTCATTGACATATGGTCACGACACACTAAAGATACGTAGAAAAACTCAAAGTTTTGTTCGGCTGAAGCCGCACTTCAGGTTTCTGCCGCCAGAGCGCTCGAGAGCGCAGTGAGACAAAATGGCGACAGGAGCCGAGAAAGGGTATGTCGTGCTTGAAATGCACTCACATCAGTCAGTCATAACAGTGCAACGACACTTCAGGGCGAAGTTCAACAAAGATCCACCAACTGCTAACTCCATTCGGCGATGGTATGCGCAGTTTAAAGCTTCTGGATGCCTCTGTAAGGGGAAATCAACGGGTCGGCCTGCAGTGAGCGAAGAAACGGTTGAACGCGTGCGGGCAAGTTTCACGCGTAGCCCGCGGAAGTCGACGAATAAAGCAAGCAGGGAGCTAAACGTACCACAGCCGACGGTTTGGAAAATCTTACGGAAAAGGCTAAAGCAGAAGCCTTACCGTTTACAATTGCTACAAGCCCTGACACCTGATGACAAAGTCAAACGCTTTGAATTTTCGGCGCGGTTGCAACAGCTCTTGGAAGACGATGCGTTCAGTGTGAAACTTGTTTCCACTGATGAAGCAACATTTTTTCTAAATGGTGAAGTGAACAGACACAATGTGCGAATCTGGCCAGTAGAGAATCCTCACGCATTCATGCAGCAAATTCGCAATTCGCAATAAGTTAACGTGTTTTGTGGAATCTCACGGTTTAAAGTTTACGGCCCCTTTTTCTTCTGCGTAAAAAGCGTTACAGGACACATGTATCTGGACATGCTGGAAAATTGGCTCATGCCACAACTGGAGACCGACAGCGCCGACTTCATCTTTCAACAGGATGGTGCTCCACCGCACTTCCATCATGATGTTCGGCATTTCTTAAACACGAGATTGGAAAACCGATGGATCGGTCGTGGTGGAGATCATGATCAGCAATTCATGTCATGGCCTCCACGCTCTCCCGACTTAACCCCATGCGATTTCTTTCTGTGGGGTTATGTGAGAGATTCAGTGTTTAAACCTCCTCTACCAAGAAACGCGCCAGAACTGCGAGCTCGCATCAACGATGCTTTCGAACTCATTGATGGGGACATGCTGCGCCGAGTGTGGGAGGAACTTGATTATCGGCTTGATGTCTGCCGAATCACTAAAGGGGCAAATATCGAACATTTGTGAATGGCTAAAAAAACTGAGTTTTTGTATGTGTGTGCAAAACATTGTGAAAATATCTCAAATAATAAAGTTATTGTAGAGCTGTGAAATCGCTTCAATCATTTGTAATAACCCTGTATTTTACACCTCGTTTTGCTGCTCTTCATGGAAAGCCATCCTGGGCTTACATTTCAGCATGATAATGCCCGCCCGCATACGGCAAGAGTTTCTACCGGTTGTCTTCGAGCTTGCCGAAAGCTATATTGGCCGGAAATATCGCGCAACCCGACACTAACTGAGAAAGTTTGGCGATCAGAGTTTTTATGATCTAACACGCAAACTGGCACGATATCCGTCAGGAGCACATCGAAGAACTCGATGAATCAATGCCAAGCCGAATGTTTGTCTAAGCCAGAAGTGTACCAACGCATTATTAACTTGCTCCATTTCTGAAGCTCTTTCTCTTGAATGAATTCTCCATTTAATTTAATCATTGGTTTGACTGTACATGTACATCTAGCGATTTCCGTCCCGTTTGGATTATCCCTTTGTGGAGCGCCCTTTTTTTTGTCTTATTGTGTATGTTCATAATCTTTCACGACACTGTCGTATTCACAAAGATTATGGCCCATTGGGTTCCGCGACCGATCACACTGATTTAGAAAGCCCGCCAAACAGAGGCAGCAGCGGATATTCGACAGCTGCGTCAGGAGAATCCGGGACTTCTTTAGCACCCTAATAATCACTCAAGGACACTGGTTGTGTCACTACATCTCATTGTTTGATACTGAAGCATGTTGCCGAAACGTGGCGAGGTTGCGGGAAGCTACCAAGACGACGTAACTCGGGAAGCTGTCCGAGGGGATGTTTCTGATCCACGAACGCCCCAATTATTCTGCATACGAAAGTCGCACTATCAAATTTTTCCTCACCTTCGTGTTCCCTTGACGGAACACGAGGCGACATCTTCCTCTTTCCTTGGATTAAGAAACCATTACGCAGCAGGCAGTAATTACGACGAGATGATTTTCGTGGTGCTAAGTTTCCTGAGCAGCAAAAATGCAAAGTTCTACAATCAAAGGCTTTGTAGAGAAGAACTTTCTGCATTGCAGCGCGTCAGCAATCTTAAGTATCGATATAATTATGAAAAATCCGCCTCGATTGCACAAACTATCTGGTGTTTACCTAGGTGGGTAACCACGCCTTCTTCAGAACAAATATAAAACAGCTTGCCTAAATAGGCATCGTCAAAGGCTAAAATTAACACCTACAGCGGCCTTTCGCAAGCTGTTTTATATTTGTTCTGAAGAAGGCGTGGTTACCCACGCTGAAACCTAGGTAAACACCAGGTAGTTTGTGCAATCGAGGCGGATTTCTCATAATTATTTGTAGAGAAGGATAGACATCATCACCAAGATTCATGGCCGCAGTTCGATTAAGACTACGTTCAAACTGATCGCAATGGTGTTTCAGATGCTGCGACAGGGTGTCTTGTCACGCTGATACAATCAATCATCGTTTCCGAACTGTTCCTCTATTGTTCGGAGTACATAACGCTGTGAAACGTGGTCATATCCTCCCGCATTTACCATGTTCTTTCGTGCAACAAAAGGACTACAGTGTAATCACGAAAAACACTCCTGTAACCTAACACCACCAGTATCGTACTTCACTGCTGGCAATACGCACTACACATGATCGCACGGAGCTTTCTTCATGCATTCCCAAAACCCAAACACTTCCAACCGATTGCCACAGGTTATAGCGCGGTTAATAGTTCCTTATCATTCGTTTCAAATCATCTACAATCCAGTTGTGTCCACACCAGCTCAGTCGTCGTTTCGAATTCATTACAGAAATGCATGCTTATGGAGAACTGCTCCGCCATTGCACGCCGTTCTTTTCGAGTACCTATACACATTGAGCGTGCCAACTTGAGTGCTGGAAGCACTTTGGAACTAACGAGTGATTCCTTTTTCTGATTACATGCGATTTTTACAACCAGCCTTTGCGATGTTCGACAGTCCCCGTCCTTAAGTACGTGAGGTCTTCCTGGTCTTTGTTTAGCTGTTGTTCCTCCGCGTTTTCATTTCACAAACACATGAACAACAGTCGACTTCTGAAACTTTAGAGACGTTGACATGTCTGTGATGGATTTGTTGCTCAGATAACATATAATGACTAGTCCAGGCTGTACGTCACTGAGCTATCTCCACAGACCCATTCTACTGCTGCTACTCCTCCACTGACAATACCATACTCCCTCCATCTTTCTATAATGGCGGATCCGCCTCTCGTGACACCTGGAGTATGGCGTCCTGATAGTTTTGACCAAACGGTGTGCTTTGACAATATGAACTACACTACGGGTTATTAAAATTGCTACACCAAGAAAAAATGGAGATGATAAAAGGGTATTCACTGGACAAATACATTATACTAGAACTGACATGTGATTACATTTTCACGCAATTTGGGTGCATAGATCCTGAGAAATCAGTACCCAGAACAACCACCTCTAGCTGTAATAACGGCCTTGATACGCCTGGGCATTGAGTCAAACAGAGTTTGGATGGCGTGTACAGGTACAGCTGCCCATGCAGCTTCAACACGGTACCGCAGTTCATCAAGAGTAGTGACTGGCGTATTGTGACGAGCCAGTTGCTCGGCCACCATTGACCAGACGTTTTCAGTTGGTGAGAGATCTGGAGAATGTGCTGGCCACGACAGCAGTCTAACATTTTCTGTATCCAGAAAGGCCCCTACAGGACCTGCAACATGTGGTCGTGCATTATCCTGCTGAAATGTAGGGTTTCGCAGGGATCGAATGAAGGGTAGAGCCACGGGTCGTAACACATCTGAAATGTAACGTCAACTGTTCGAAGTGCTGTCAATGCGAACAAGAGGTGACCGAGACGTGTAACCAATGGCACCCCATAACATCACGCCGGGTGATACGCCAGTATGGCGGTGACGAATACACGCCTCCAATGTGCGTTCACCGCGATGTCGCCAAACACGGATACGACCATCATGATGCTGTAAACAGAACCTGGATTCGTACGAAAAAATAACGTTTTGCCATTCGCGCACCCAGGTTCGTCGTTGAGTACACTGTCTCAGGCGCTCCTGTCTGTGATGCAGCGTCAGGAGTAACCGCAGCCATGGTCTCCGAGCTGATAGTCCATGCTGCTGCAAACGTCGTCGAACTGTTCGTGCAGACGGTTTTTGTCTTGCAAACGTCCTCATCTGTTGACTCAAGGATCGAGACGTGGCTGCACGACCCGTTACAACCATGCGGATAAGATGCCTGTCATCTCGACTGCTAGTGATTCGAGGCCGTAGGGATCCAGCACGGCGTACCGTATTTCCCTCCTGAATCCACCGATTCCATATTCTGCTAACAGTCATTGGATCTCGACCAACGCGAGCAGAAATGTCGCGATACGATAAACCGCAATCGCGATAAGGTCCAATCCGACCTTTATCGAAGTCGGAAACGTGATGGTACGCATTTCTCCTCCTTACCCGAGGCATCAGAACAATGTTTCACCAGGGAACGCCGGTCAACTGCTGTTTGTGTATGAGAAATCAGTTGGAAACTGTCCTCGTGTCAGCACGTTGTAGGTGTCGCCACCGGCGCCAACCTTGTGTGAATGCTCTGAAAAGCTAATCATTTGCATATCACAGCTTCTTCTTCCTGTCGGTTAAGTTTCGCGTCTGTAGCACGTCACCTTCGTGGTGTTGCAATTTTAATGGCCAGTAGTGTACTAATCTCAGTTTTCTGTGGCAGCACGGTCAGACCTAGCTATCTCCCTGCGAAGCCCGAATGGTGTAGCAAGGCAAATGTGCGACTGCCGAGGCTGGGGTTAGAGGTCTTCGTGTAACGCGCACAGACTGACTTGCCGAACTTTCGTTGTTGGTCTCAGAAGCAATATTTGCTCAGTGGCCGTCAGATTTTGCAGGCCAGACGAGCGCACGGCAGCGGGCTCTGGGCAGCCAGACAGCAGGCTTATCGGGCGCTGTGAGGAACTCCGCTATCTCGCGGCTTCCGTGGCAGCTGCTGACTGCCGACGGGAGCAGTGCTGGGTTTTTCCTCTGCAGCCACAGGCAGCTAGCGGGGCTAATGGCATAGCACACTGGGGAAATCATTGCAAGGAAGGTTGGGAGGAAAACACTTGTCTACAGTGAGAGACAGTCGTAGTTATAAGGATGTCTACGACTTTCGTTGAATAACGCCTATTTTGCTGGGGTACATCCTGGAAGGAGAGAGAGATCTGTAGCCTAAGCTACGTCGTTCGATCTTAACATGTGGCAAACGGTTATGTAAGGAAAGGAGAAACCTGGTTAGGGAGCTGAAGAGAACTTCCGAGATTTGTCAAGGACACTGTAATTCTGTCAGAGACGTCCACAGCTCGTGGTTGGAGTCACTTCCTCTACACTGTGGCGTCTCAGGTTCGATTCTCGGCCGGGTCGGTGCGTTTGTTCGCTCAGGGAGTGGCATTTTTTCATTCACGGGCAAGTCGCCTAGGTGGCGTCAAATGTGAAGTCTTACATTAAGCGAACGAATAATCCCCCAAACGGAGTCTTTCAGCCAATGACGCCATACCATGCTTTCATTTCTGTCAGAGGCCGCAACAGAAAAAGGCCAGTTGAAGGTAATCGACAATGTCTTGAAGAAAATACTTATAATTAGTCTTGATTGCAAAAATGTTTATTCACATGACCGGATTCGGTTCCTCTAGAACCATCTTCAGATCTGCAATTTCAGTTACAGGAGTAATACGTCAACACACAGCAACTTTCACATGCTGCGCCACATTGTGTGAAGGTTGCTGTGTGTGGACGGGTTACTCCTGTAACTGAAATTCCAGATATGAAGTGGTTCTAGAGGAACCGAAACCAGTCATGTGAATAAACATTTTTGCAATCAAGGCTGATAAGTAACATTGTATAACCAGTGATTGCGGTATCCCTCCAGACATTATGCCTGTTTTTGCAATCCTTGAAGAAAAGTTAGGAGTATTGATAGAGGTGCAACACTAGCAATCCAGTGTAGTCTAAGTTAATCGCTGCTGAGGGACTGAATCAGTAATAGGAGACGCTGATAACTGTAGACGAGTTTTGCTATTTTCGCAGAAAAGCAAGTGATAACGGCATAAGCAAAAACAATATTTAATGCAGGCTGGCAATAGCAAGGAAAGATTTCCTGAAAACGAGAAATATGTTAACATCGACTGTAAATATTAAGTCTTTGGACTTTTTTTTCTGGAATTATTTGCATGGAGTGTAGCCTCTTACTAAAGTGAAACGTGGGCGATAAACAGTTCAGACAAGAGGACGACAGAAGCTTTTGAAATGTTGTGCTGCAGAAAAATGATAAACTAAGATGGGTAGATGGAGTAAGTAATTATGAGTTAAGAAAACGCAACAAGAAAAATTTTTGGCCGGCCTCGCTAAAAGATTGGATCGGTTGATGGGACACGCCCTGAGGCACCAAGGAATCGTCAATTTGGTAATGGGAGGAAGAGTGGGGGAAAATTGTAGAGAAAGACCAAAGCTTGACATCAATGAAGAGGTTCGGATGGACGTAGGTTGCTGAAGGTACGCAGTGACGATGAGACTTACGCGGCAGAGGAATGTCTCTGACTTTAGACTGAACATGACCTGTTAGTTCTTCGCTTCGACAACATAGTAGTTTTACACGCGGGAAAATAATTCCTCAGATAATACAAAGTAATCGGAAATTCTGAACCTGAGACGTTTCTGCAGAGGAAACTTCGTTCCCTTCTAAATGAACACTGCTCACTTTCTGTAACTACTGAAAGTGAGAAGCGTTTAGAAAGAAGAAACGTACAGCCATATACAGACATTCGCTCATGTCAACAGCCGTGCAATAACTGAACGCACCATTTGCCATACAGTTTCAACTCAGTGTTCGCTGTTGACAACAGCTCTTTTGCCTCTTCAACCCCAGAATTGAATTTTCACAACGGGGCGGCTGATAGACTGGACAACCAAGGGTGTACCATCTGCATCGTTCTTACTAAACTCAGCTCGCCTCTTTCCCATACAATACACCGCTAACTATAGATGAAGGGCAACAGGCATATTACGTAATTCTAGATTTCCAATAAGCAATCGACACGATGCCCCTACTGCGGACAACGAGGGTATGAGCATACAGAATAGGTTCCCAGATATGTGAGTGGCTCGAAGACTTCTGAAGTGACAGAATCCAGTAGGTTGTCGTGGACGGACAGACAAGTGTATCGTCAGGAGTACCTAGGGAAGTGTGGTAGAGCCGCTATTATTTTCTATATACATCAATGATCTCCCTGCAATCGGCGGTTGTTTGCTGATGACTCTGTGGTGTATAGGAAGGTGACGAAGTTGAGTGAATACACGTGCATACAACACGACTTAGTCAAAATTTCCAGCTGGTGTAATGAATGGTAGCTATCTCTAAATGTAGAAAAATGAAAATTAATGCGGATGAGTAGGAAAAACTATCCCATATGTTCGAATAAATCGAATACAGAATTAGTAGCGTGTTGCATAGCAGTCACGTTGTTTAAATAACTGGGCGTAACGTTGCAAAGCGATATGAAATGGAACGAGCACATGAGAATTGTAGTAGGTAAACCGAATGGTCGTCTTCGGCTTACTGGGAGAATTTTGGGAAAGTGTATTTATTCTGCAAAGGAGATCGCATATAGGAAGATAGTGCGACCTGTTCTTGGGTACTGCTTGAGTGTTTGGGATTTGCACCATGTCGGATTAAAGGAAGACATTACAGCAATTCAGAGACAGGTTGCTAGCATTGTTACTGCAGTTCGACCAACACTCAAGTATTTTATGGAAATGCTTCAGTAACTCCAATGCGAATCCCTGGAGAGAAGGCGAAGTTCTTTTCGAGGAATGTAACAGAGAAAATATACAGAACCGGCATCTGAGGCTGACTGCAGAACGATTCTAACGCCGCCGACACAGATTTCGCGTAATGACCACTAAGATGAGAGGCGAGAGATTAGGGCTCATACGGTGGCATATAGAAAGTCTGTTTTCTCTCTATTTGTGAGTGGAGCGGAAAGGAAGTACAGGGTACCCTCTGTCACGCGCCGCACGGTGGCTTGCCGAGTATGAATGTAGATGCATATCTCCGACTAATTACGGACGTGGTGCCCTGATGTAATACCGGATTCGCATTCTGGAGGATGACAGTATGAATCTATGTCCAGCAATCGTCATTTTCGTTTTCTGTGTCTTGCTTATGTTGCTTAAAGGAAATGCCGGAACTGTCCTTTTGAAAAGGGCACAACAGGTTTTCTTAGCTAGTTCGAGCTTGTTTCGTCGACAACAAGATCATTAGCTACGGCGGACGTTAAATACCTGAAGTTTAGTCTTCTGCAACCGACATTCAGAATGCCTCTTAACAGTTTGGTGGCGGTGAACAAATGGAACTCTCGACAGATGAGGACCAACAGGATCTAGGCCAGTGCATTTAATTTTTTATTTTTTTTTTATTTTTTTATTTTTTTTTTTTGCTCAAGAGCCAATACTAGCGCTGTAGGGCGACATCTCAGACAGCATAGCTAGTGGTCTAACCATTAATTTGCAACCTACTGAAATTAGTATGTTATTAGCACCCATGGACTAGCTAGACTAGCTACGGTACGGGCGCGGTAGATTGGCCGCGGGGCCCCAAATACTGATCGCTTAAAGTCGGCACCATTCGGAACACTTAGTATCGATTGTTCTCTGTGGGGTCGCTGCAGGTAGCAGCAATAGGGAACGAAGTTGTTACGCTGCAATTGCCTGACTAGGTGGTGGTTTGGTGTGTTGCGTGAACGGAAGATTAAAAATAGTTGTACTTATATTTTAATGCACCACGCAAAATAGAACAACTGTAAATGTTTACTAAATGTTTTGACCGTCGTTCTACTTATAGCGCTGTATTACAATAGCTTTAATTTGATTTCATATTCCTTTCTATAAATACGTACTCCATTTAAGGACGATCGTCTCTATAATGTGCATTCACGAATTCATGTTACTTCCGTGCCAAAATGTGTACACCATAGCAGGTGACTGGTACGAGTGGCGCTCGTCCGTGAGTTGCCGGTACTGACACAAAAACAATGGAGCATTTCCCCCTCTCACATCATCTAACATCACAGTGGTCGTGACCAGCTTTGCTCTCTGCCTCTGAGGTACGCGGCCAACTTTGCTTACCTCTCTGATGAACTCTCAGCGTCAAATACAATTAACCATTTCTTGAAATATTTCTATAATATTTTTGTTTGCAGTACTTAGATTAAAAGCCCCTTAAGAGCGCAGTTTTCCTAAGTTGATCTTTTGGATTCGGATGTTAGGTACTAGATGCTTGTTATAAAATACGGCTAAGAAGCGCGGGCTGCGGTTTGTCGACCACTGATCTAGGGAGTTCCCGGGGGAGGGCAGCGCGGACAGGCGCTTGGGCAAGAGCCGCTGGAGGCGAAAGTACCGGCCTCGCCTCTGCTGCACTCGCGATTCCAGTCCCGATAGCCGCGGCACGACCGGCGTCCAACTGCACGATCCGATCTTCTATTACACTTTCAGATTAGGCAACGAATCGGGAATAAGCGGTGTTTGCGTCGCCGGGACAATGCTCTAATGTGTAGCTATTAAACCGCACACCCTAGTCCTCCACCTTTGCTATGGAAATACGCGGGTACGACGCGAGAGGATCCGAGCCGAGCGAGAAGGGTATGGTTGAAAACACAACAATAATGAAGCAGCAACTATTATACCGCTGATGTCGTCACGGAGAAATTATTCTGACACCTAGGGCATTATCCGTCATTACCGCCCACACGCTGACATCACCAGTCAGATGCCTACATACATCATACGGTCTCTCTCTCTCTCTCTCTCTCTCTCTCTCTCTCTCTCTCTCTCTCTCTCTCTCTCCCTCCCCCTCTCTCTCCCACCCCCTTTTCTCTCTCTCTCTCTCTCTCTCTCTCTCTCTCTCTCTCTCTCTCTCTCTCTCTGTGTGTGTGTGTGTGTGTGTGTGTGTGTGTGTGTGTGTGTGTGTGGACGGCCAACACTGGAAATGATATGTTGCCTATTTTTATACCGTGGAAAAATGTTATTGCATCTGAACACACTCCGCCATAACAAATTAATGATTAAGACATTTTTTCTCGTTATGTGACGATGTAACAAAATGACCGTTATACTGAAACTAACTGTACAGATGTGGTACTTGGTACGTTAATATTCTCATTTCGGTCACGCAGATTTACGTTTTATGAGGCCTCCTTACTTCATTTAAGGCTAGAATGGCACAGAAGAACACTGCCGATTCACTCCAGTTGGACTCCATCTATAATTACCCAATCGTCGACGAGCAGTACTGGCGTCCGAGTGTGGGGGTGGCGCGCAAGAGGAGTATATGGAACCTCAGCTTGCCCCCTCTTGGAACCTAAGGGTATGGACTTCATATTTACCACAAAATGTTGTCCATTTCTATCAACGACTATCTGTGGTTTGAGTAAATCGCAGATTTAGTACTGTCGAGTGGAATTGGAAATAAAATTCGTGTGTGTGTGTGTGTGGGGGGGGGGGGGGGGGGGAGCGGGGGTCGTACCTGTTACTTCCCTAGCTTAAGTTAGATTAAGTAGTGTGTAAGCTTGGGGACCGATGACCTCAGCAGGTTTATCTGGTAAGACCTTACCACAAATTTCCATTTTTCACATGTTAATCAAAACTGCTTTTAAACAGGCTGTGAAAGAAATACTGAATATACAAAATTTTATAATGTTTGAGATAAAAAGGACCTCTTTTCACGTAATCAAAATGTCAGGGGTCTCGCTAGGAGTCAATGAAAGTTTTGACGCTTGCAATGTTTAAGCCCCCTGATAAATATTACTTTAGAAATTTTACTAAAAATATCATCCGTTTACGTTAATGTGAGAGTAACATGTTTCACGAGTAAAGGCTGCAGCCTCAACCAAGCGGGCAACCAAATCATGTCGAATGTCTGTTCACAGGACACCAGCAACAAAACAAAATTCATCACAAGGCAGTTTGAACACCATGTGTTAACAACACTAGTGTTCAAACCGTGATGGGCCCATAGTTGGGAAACTGTGATGTTTTTGTTGATAAATATTTTTCACCTCCTCTAAAGAGACTAAAATTTCATATACTTTCTTCCCCACACGTATATATAAATAACATCGAATAATACAGAACATAATTCTATCAAAGGAAGAGGGGGGGGGGGTTCCAGAATTTTATAGAAAACCTGATTGTCAGCAAAAGGAGTGCGAAACGTGGATGCGAACCTGTAACTTTATACACCTCGACACATACCTATAACCCACTACACCGAAATTAACAAATGTTAGAGTCTATGTCCTTGACCTCAAATCTCAAGCCTTGAACCACCGTTGTTACGTTTAATTATAATAAATCATACTAAAATGACATTTTTAATAAATATTGAGTGCGTTGGTGCCTTGAATAGCCATACTGTCTTACTTTCACAGCACTCTACTTTTAACATTCAAAGAACCCAATAAGAAAAGTTTATAACCACAAATAACAAATCTTACCAAAAGCGATGCGTCTTCGGTGCTTTGAAACATGATGTATACCTAAACCGTAATTATCACCCGAACAAAATCGACCACGTGCGTGCAGACCTCGCGATCTGATGGTTACATACAATCTTCATTACGTTTGTGGGTAGTACATCCATCCCGGGAATCGAGAATCTCTACGATTCTCGCAAGGTATCGACGCTGATAATTTTAAGACATTGATCCCGGGAATTCCGTCTTCCGAGAGTGTTTTAAGTCGAGTAACAGATGACAAAAATATATTTGTATAATTTAATTACAAATTAAAAATTTTCGGATTTTTTCCTTTACGTGTACTGTGTACTTTTCTTACCGACAAGTTTCATGATTCTAGGTCAACGGGAAGTACTCTATTGGTTTTGATGACAGTTCGCGAGTATCAAAATGTGACAAACGGCCGTGTCTACTGACTGCATTTTTTTTCGTTTTTTTTTCCCACAGCGAAGAGACCGTAGACTTTAGTATGGAGCTAAATTTTAACTTGATACGTCTATCTGCTCCTGGGAAAGACGGTTTTTGACAGACACATAGATCATCTAAGGGTTTCGTTTCTACCGATTGCGGTACGGAAACACTAAATAGGGCGTCTCACACGTTGTGCCTGCGACTTAAATCCGATATTGCATCTCGGTGGCCACATTCCTCTCTACGAATTAAAAATCTTCTTTTCCGTTCACCCTCGAAAATGCTCCGGAACGTGAAAGCCCACGGTCTGACGTCACGAAACAACCAGCTCCTGGTCCACTTTGGCTTTCACGTGCCGTGTGAGGACTTCGGGGTTGCCGTCCTTGGTACGCACGCCCTCCTCCGCGGCTGCTCGCTGCCGATGGCTGAGCCGCTGCGTATGGAGAGGGCGCACGTATCCCCCCCCCCCCCTACCCCTCCGCTCGCCGCCCATTGAGGCGACAGCTGCCCATTGAGGGCCGGTTCTATTCCTGGGCGCACAGCTCAGAGGGCCTTCACCCGCGCCGAGGACTTTGAGCCGTCTCCTGGCAGCGCAGCAACAAGTAGAGTGCCGGCGAACTTTTAACTCTCCCTCTTGAATGGAGCCGAACACTCCGCACAGCAACCACGTGCGCCCCACGACCTTTCAGCCTCTGCAACTGGATTTACGTACCCCCTTTCTCCTGAAGAATTCACCCTCTCCCTCTTTCAGTATTTTTTGCACAGCAGCGATTCATTATATACCCGCCCCCTTTCACGGCGACATCGCTGCGCGTAAACCAAAACGCAACACTTGAGCACGTCGACGCGAAGTGTGAGAACGCTTTACTGAGCACCTCTGCGTTCCGTGTGATGAAGGAGGCACTGCACCATGTTTAGTTTCCAAATGAGGCAGGTTACTGTGGCGGTATTCTATGTAAGGGGAAAAAAAGTGTACTGTGCATAAATATGCAGGAAGACCCAGTACTGCAGTATTAGTAGCGATAAGCCAGTGGAAATGCTTAAAAACCGTAAAATTTCTGGGAGTAACTGTACAGAACGAACTGAAACGGAATGGCCATGCAGAACTTCTTACAGGAAAAGCAGATGACAGGCAGATTTATTGGAAAAATGGCAGAAAAATTTTAAGTCATCCACGAAAGCAATGGCTTATAAATCAGTCACTCGTTGGACTGATTATTTACTGTTTGTCAGTCTGACGCGGAAGGGTATGGAAGAAGAAAGAGAAGAGGAACGAACACACACACACACACACACACACACACACACACACACACACACACACACACACACACACAAAATTCCCAAGCACCATTCGCACACATACAAACTGCAATCATTTACACATGAAGTTTTGCGCTTATCACACAACATGGAACTTTTTTTTCTTTTCTTCTTCTTCTTTCGTTAATGCTTTGGAATATTATCTCAGCTTCTGCCCCTTTTCCACGTGTGTATTATTACTTTGACGAACGTGTGACCTCTCCTCACCAAGAGACTTCCATGCACGAATTTGCGGGACGAGACCGCTAACCTAGTGTAGGTTCACAGAACTTTATTTTATCATTATTTCTGGTCAGTGTGAAGAAACTTTATAGCGCTGACCGACATGTTTGCGAAAACGGTGTCGTTCAAACCATTTGCGCGTTGACTGCAGGAACATTTCGTGGTAATTTGTAGGACTTCGCACTTTTGACTAAGCGGAATTAAGTATTTATCTGGCTACTAACTAAACCAGTTAAAGCTAATACCAATTCCGAACTGCATCTACTGGACAAATTACGTCCGGCATTGTTTTGCAATGTTAAAATTTAAAGAAGGGCGAAAACATTACACACAGATCTGAAATTTTTTATTACTTATTACTTTTCATTCTGATTACTGCTTAGAACTACCAAATCTGTAAAAATATTTATAAATTCCATTTGAGTTTATAGAAAAGATCTTTGGTATAAAGTATCGTTAATCAGAAAGTGGTTCTTTTATTCGTTAGTTTATGGAACAGAAAGTGTACACTTATTCATTTAACAAAAAAATGAGCTGTGTTCTTTTGTCATGTATAACGTGAAAAGAACTTAATTTTGGCTCACAGTTCAGAATTTTGTACTTGGCTGTATGGGTTATTATTGTCCAAACTCATTTGCAAAAATTGAAGGAAGCATTCTTCCTTTATGTCTCCTCTGGAAGATCTGCCAAGTTTTACCTACTATCTTCTATTTCTTGTGTTTTCTGGGCTCCGTGTTTTCGAAGAGCTAGTGCCATCTTTTCGTAATAGCAATACCGTTTTTCATTATCACATCTGATCAAGAGACAGGGAAATAACGTGAAGTAAATTTTACCTAAAAAAAATTGAACCCACAGGACAAAGCGCATAGTTTAACACAATGAAAAATAAATGCGATATTTCTTATTCTTGTTGTGTATTCCATGCTAACGTCATCGCACGGCTTTTGGGAAGAGAGATGCCAGTGACAAGTCTGTGTGAAGTGAAACTGTTCTCCGTAACCAGGCGGACGACGCCCTAAAAGTGATGCCCGCGGTTGGAATAGTGGCGCAGTTTCGCAGCATTGTCGCCTATACCGGCATAAAACGCCTCAAACTGCCTTTTGGCTGTATCTGCGAGACGCTTCGGACCTCCGTGGAATGTTATCACCATGCCTCTGTACCCGAGAGCTATAAAATCCCGTTGTAAAATGTGTATCGTCCCATAGTTTACCACAGCGTCACTGAAGATTACTTTGACAGTGTAAACCACCAGGAGAAATACTTTCCAGTTAAAGGTGGCGAAAGAATCCAGTGGTCTCTTCTGTGTTTTCCTTCCGACAGATCTATATTTTTTCCATTTGTTCATCTCCGCCCTGAAGGCTTGCATTTTTCCATCTCCTGAAAATCTTATTTTTTTATCACACTTAGTACCCCCTTATCTGCTAGAACATGCGGAGCACAACTCTACTACAGAATTCTCATAGGACTACTTCTGCTAAACCTCTCTTTAGACAATTTCAGCACTACGTGGGCTGATCGCTGCGAGACAATACTATGGCTTTGGAAATTGCTGCAAAAATTATTATTCCACGGCAATTTTAGATTCTTGCAGACGCTCATGATAGTTTTAGTTCTGGTCGATTGTTCTTCTTCAGCAAAAACTAAGAGTATTATATACTATGGGTCATACAGAACGCGTTGCCTGTATCGCGCAATGTAGCATAAAGACTGAGCAGACGCAGTAAACACGGTAACTGTGACACGTCTCTCGGGACATGAAAATTTAAGGGGCTCGTTCCCAACAGCAGTAGCCTGTAATTTTTTCTTTTCTTTCACTTGCAAAAATTTAAAGTACTCTTTCCCAACAGCAGCAGCCTGTATTTTTTTCTCTTTTCTTCTTTTCTTTCACTTGCTGCTCTGTTTAATGACACACCGTCTGGTTGTCTTACGGTGGGTCTTTTCGCTTTTATTTTGTTGTTCCAGCCTCTTTGCCGCTACGACAGGCTGCGGGGTCCCAGCTAGGTTCACGCCAGCTCCCGCCCCTGTCGCACCGTTGCCCGTGTAAAATTAAATACAATTTAAGGTAAAATACAAAACAGTGATGATTAAGAAGAATTTTTGAAAAAGATAAGAGGATAGAGTGTAGAGGTTCCCGCCACCTGGTTGTGGGTGGCGGCCAGGGCCTTCGAACGCACTAAGTTACTGACCGCCACCCTCGATTCCCTACAACCTATGCCTGCTTTTCTGCTACCTAGCCAATTTTATACGTATGTATACAATTCGGTGCTTGATGCTCATTGGTGTGATTAGCCTTTGCACCTTTATTAGACTGTTCTGAACTTGTCGGATGGGCTGTGTTGCAGGGTGGTCATCAGTGTGACATGCCTCAAGTTCCACTTCACTGTCAGAGTCAGTTTCGGTATCAGTGTTAGGGTCTTCGGGGACTGGTTGTTTCAGCGCTGACATCCATCCCGTCGGCACTCTGCTGTCTTTGTATACCGGCTTGCCTTCTGTACGGTTTTTTACGAAGGTATTCTGTATACATGATCTTAAACGTTTCGTCAGTCGCTGTGTTTAGTTCTGTCCACTTGTCAGGACTGCGTAGCATGGCGTGGAGTGTGTTATTTATGTTATTCTGGTTTACGAGTAGTGCATGTCTTCTGTTTGTGCGCTGCCTGCAGAAAAAGACAGTGTGTTCAGGGGAACCTTCTTCCCGCATGTGCACCCAGTGCTCTGTTGCAGACACACGACTTAAGTGCGTGGGATAAGGGCCGTGACCTGTAATTTCCCTAAGTTGGGGAAAAGTGATAGCCTTTATTTAGCTCCCAACCTAAAGAATTCCGCTCCCCTAGCAGCCTTAAGCCGTCGGCACACGGACCGTGCATCTAAACGTTGAGCGTGTCGAGTTTCTGACTTCATAGTGTGGAATAGCACGTTCGGCAGTCTTTCCGACCGTGCGGAGCAATATCTGGCATGTCTGATATTCTGAGCGTGCGTCTGAGCGTTGACCAATGAGATGGCACAACGTCACCACGTCACACGCACGCCGTCTCTGTTCAGTACAGAGTTGTGAGGCGCCATATTGGCGTTCCTTTCAAGCCTATATGTATATATGCCGTTTCTGAGCACCAGCAAATTGAAAATCACTGGAAAACCCGTTGTTAACTGTGTGATTCGTTCCAATAATAATTAAAAACATCATATTCGGGGCAAAAGAATTATTGTAAGTTGCGTATGAGAGTAGACTATTTGAAGGCAGCGACACACTGAAGATCCACCTAAACCGCGTTGTTCTTGGTACAATTTGTTATAATTAAATTTCAATCAGTAACATATCTACGATTAAGGTTTTCAGCAAGAGGTAACATAATATGATTAGATACATAGCGTGCGTGGTTGGGTTAGCGTAGTGAGTAGCGTCACTGTCCAGTATCGAGTTATTTGTTGGGGCGGTGGTTCGCGTCTTGACACTTCTAATCTTTTTCGTAACATTCGCGTTTTTATTAGGTTCTGATACTTTATTATTAGTTTAATGTAAGTATACACTATAATATGTGTAAATCACCTTTTTTTGAGGGGTGACTTTGTTCGATTGGATTGATCTACAGGACAGCTTGCGCTACTTGTATTAGATATTTTGCTCCTTTTTCTTTTACGCTTCGTAATTCACATGTTGCAAATATTCTGCTACTGGGTAGGAACAGTGATCAAGTAAGACTGACCTTGGGATTTTACTAAAATGTGGGAATTTCTAAATAATGTTTATCTTATGCGGAAAAGTATTCCACATTTGTAACGCACTGTTTGTAATGGAACTTTTATAAGCCTGTGTCCTAATTGATTGGACATGGTACTTTCCTTTTCGTGGACGATGGAGGAAATGTGCGTTTTAATAAAGCTAACGTGGGAATTTTAGGCGCGCACGTAAACAGTGTCTTACGAACCAGAAACATCCCTCAACTGCCGCTAGAGTGCGTTGCGATCGCGTATACCACGTTGGGGCCCCACGTACCGTATGCACAAGTCGCATCGTTCCTGAGCGTTCAGCAGCACGTTGAACTTGGCACGCTCAACGTTAACGTTCGACAGCACGGTCCGTGTGCCGACGGCTTTATCGACATCGCTCCCCGCAACTCAACGCCACCGCAATGACGTACGGAATGCTGATCGGAGCGCACTCTCTGCAGTAATTCTACTCCGCGCCTGTGCCGCTGATCGTTCTGTCACTCCGTTGAGACCTTTCGCCATAAATCTGTAAGGCAGGAACGTGGCATTTGCGCCGAAGCGAGCGCCTGGGCAGCCTTCACGTTGCCGGCAAAGGTCGCGGCCAGCTCCAGAACGGCACGGGACATTTGTCACTGCGGGACAGCGGCAGTATTCACGCCCTCCAGCTCAGCGCTAGCGCCGTATTGCACGCCGTTAAAATGCTCCGCATAGCAATGCTTCAAACGAAATGAAAGAGCACTGGCTGTGTAGCGGCGGTGTCCGGGTGAAATACTGCAGACCAGCGTAAATGGATCGAATAATAATCTGCACACATACATTTTCACAGCAACAGCACTTTTACAGTACAGGAGGATAGGTTGTTAGTTTTTAATGGCGAGAAGAAAAATCTGTACGGATATTGCTCAGTATGTTCTATTACTTTCTACCTGGATCCGATGTGTTCTTCGAGGTCTTACTGTGCGAAAAATACGCTAAATGTGGCAACGCATCGCAAGAATGCACAAATGGCCAAATGGGTAGCTTTTCCTTAATAGACGATAGAAACCTTTGCTGACGTCGAAGCCAGAATGCTCATCTCTGAAGTACCGCAGCAATATGGTCGTTCAGGAGCGCTTAGGATCGGACAGTAAGTGTCCCGGATCGTTCGCCTAAGACTTGAAACGGAACTATACTATTTTCAGTATTGTTGAAATAACATTCTACGTCTAACTTGCCTAAAGGTACAAACGAAGTCTTCGCAAAATTATGATACTGATATCAACAGGCGACTACACACTGCTTGTGCGACAGAGGTTAAAGGTTTGATGTACGTGTTTTTTTTCCGTTTAGATCGTAAGCCCATTCAAAGCAAATCGTATATTTGCAAGACAATATTTATTGTCTGAGTTGTTTAAAAGACGTTACCCGATGTACAAGCCCTTACAAAAACCCGTGAGGCACACAAAACGGGGAGGAGGAAACAGATTTCCAGGGTATGTGATGTTATTTCAGTGATTACAAAACCGAGTCAAATTTACAATTTGGCAGTAGGAGCCCGTTTATCAGCATGACATTGCACACCCCCCTGGTCTCGATGAACTGTTTCATTTGGAAGCGTGTCAAAGTCGTTGTCTGCTCTCCTGAGGCAAGCTGGCCCACAACTGTTGTCCACAACTGTTGTAACTGGTCCTTGATATCCTGCATGCTGGCACTGGGAGTGAGTTGATGTTCGAACTGGTCTCTCGCGTGTTCTCCCAGAGACAGATCTGGAGATCTTCCTGGCCAAGGAAGTACCTCAACACCACAGACAGTTCATACAGAAGCACGGACAAATTTTCGTGTTGATGAGCCTGCAGCTCGTCGTCTAGTGGGTACCGTTTCTGCTTCTGGATCACGGGGTCCCGGGCTCGACCCCCCCTACCAGGCGACGTAAACTAAACACGAACGAAGCTAATGCGCTCTGGTAGCCATTCTACCTGTCACAGACAATTTTAATTTTAACTCTCATTATTTGTATACCCGCAGATAGGGTGTAGGTGAACGAAGTCACATTGACATCCGGTCACGTCCTCCGGAGGGGGGAGGGAGGGTGTGTTGCGCTTAATTTATTTTTATTTTTATTTTATTATTATTTTTTTTACAATGGCCAGTTGCAATAATGACAGTGTGGACGATGTGGCCTATTCTACACCTTTTTTTTATCCATGGACGATGCTGTGCTGATTATATTTATATGTTTTGATGATGCCATTATGGCCTTTTCACTTTAAGACCTGATGTAGAAAAGATCTGAGGACGGTCATTACGGACTGAAACCGGTCATCGTCAAAAGAATTGATATTGTGATCAAAGACTGGAATAAAACACATTCTCTATACTATTGTCTGCCACGAGTAATGAGGGTAATGGGCAGGGGCACAACGAATGTAGTGTGTGGACATTAAGTTGGGAATGTGGGTCTCACGGGGAGCGTGCAAGGGATAAAACCCTGCAGTCGCACTATCATCTGTGCCCTCGGTGGCTCAGCTGGATACAGCGTCTGTCATGTAAGCAGGAGATCCCGAGTTAGAGTCCCGGTCGGGGCACACATTTTCAACTGTCCCCATTGATGTATATCAACGCCTGTCGGCAGCGTAGGGTCTTGATTTATCATTTCAATCCAGAAATTGAATGGGCTACTCATTACTCTCGACCTCAACCCAACTCAACACCTTTGGGGTGAGTTAGAACGCGCACTTCGCTCCAGACCCCCCATGTCATCACTATCTTCTCAGGCTTGGGCTCTTGGTGAAGAGTGGACTGCCGTTCCTCCACAGGTGTTCAGTCATCTCACTGAAAGTGAGCCGTGCGGAGTTCAAGCCATCTCAAAGGCGGATAGTGTACGCACCACATATTGATGTCCATTAATAAGAGTCCAGATCGTTTACGATAGTGTTTGCCTCCACTTTCAGAGCTTCGAGTACGACTGGGGAGTGGACGTGAGCAGGTGACGTTGGACAGCAGGTCCAGCACCACACCACACCACACCACACCACACCACACCAGCGTGGGACAGCCCGGTGGCTGCAGACTGCTGGCTTACGCAACCGGACGTGCCTAGCCGCGCCGCGCGGCAGGAAGCGCTAATTTCACAGTTAAGCTGCTGGTCCATGCTTCGCTACCCCGCAGCAGCCGAGACTACATCTATATCTACTGCTCCGCAGTTCACCTTACGGTGTGTGGTGGAGGATACTTCTGCTACAACAACTATCCCCTTCCCTACCCGCCTTCGTTTTCTTTGTCACGAATGGCGCGCAGGAAGAATGACTGTCGGTAAAGTTCCGTATTAGCCGCAATTTCTAATCCGCTAGTTTTGGTCATTTCATTCTTTATTAATATTTTAAGGCATGAGGACTCAGACAACGTTTCTGATACACAAGTATTTCTTTCCCACAACTCTAATCATCTACCATTAGCAAACATCAGCCATCTGTTCGGGCCTCTTGGCATAATCAAGCACAGCGATATCCCGGAACACATTTGTGTCACATTAGACAGAACGCTTACATACTATTATGCAAGGTCCAACACAGCTAAGAAGGTCCGAAAACGAGTGAACCTGGTGGGGAAGCTGACAAATACATCTACGGAGCTGCCCATACTTTAGAATACTCTGCAGCAGGATACTGTGCACCAGTTTGACTCCGCAATGGTAATATGAACAAAGTTGACAGTTATCTGAACGCAGCTATGAGAACCATTAGTGGCACAGTCATACGTACACTTGTTTGCTGGCTACCAATATTATCAGTCCATCTCGTCTTAGTCGAAAGACAGCTCTACATCTTTTTGTCAGAAACATAATAAAAACGAATCAATTCGACTTCATGAAGATTTAATGTAATTGCCTAATAAGCGCCTCAAACCTATAAAAGAAGCACATGAAGAATGGGTCCAAATGCTCTCTCTGGATTCAACCGGGGCACTGAATGGAAACTTTAGCGACACGCCACGAAAACACTAACTTACTGACAACCCAATTGTTGAAGTGCCAGGCTTTCACCATCCTACAGCTCAATAGATTCCGCATAGGAGAAGGTGTGGGCAAACAGAAGCATGACTGAGGCTTTTGTACTGACGACATGTGTGACTGTGATGATAATCAGGCAATGAGCCACACTGTAAATGAGTGCCTTAACAGACAGTATACATGAAGCACACTATTCCAGGTGCGTCTCAGTAGTGTTAAGTCTAGCTAGTCTATATGTAGTTTGTCCCGGGAGACATGCAAAGACAGCATAGGGTTTGTTGGTTTGATACGTTCGATAGAAAATGTGAGTTCAAACTTTCACCCAGTTAGCTAAATGTGTGTTTTTCTTGGTTTAGCAAAACCGCTGAAGGTGCATTCCTGAGTGGTTAGAATCCCTGCTTTTGCTCTGTCTCTAATCTCGCTTGCTTCTCCCAGGGTGCTTCGTAGTAGCGCTTAATCGTGGGAGAACTCAGGGCAGCTTGGGTGACGTGTAGAAGAATAACCCCAGATTCAAGGTATGAACTACCCCTACTCCTATCCCTACCTGTAAATGAAAGGTTACACACACACACACACACACACACACACACACACACACACACACACACACACACACACACACATCGCAGTTCGCCCTCCTGTTCTCCAGTGACAAGCAAGCCGGTGTCGGGTGGGATTGCGGCGACGCTACAGGACAGTCCCGCCCACTGACTGCGAGTGTTTATTAAGAGCACTCTACTTGCCACAAAGGGGGACGATTTGCGCTGAGTAGCGGCGGAGGGCGGTACAATGGCTGGATGCGCACCCTCGCCTCGCAGCCCCAGGCTCGGGGATAGGAGGCGCGCGGTTCGACTCCCGCAGAGGCCGCGGCAATTGTGCGAGACCACTCCAGAAGAAGAGCGCCTCACTCCCACACTTCTGAACACGTTGACAGTCACGCCGATGCCTATGTGATCATTTTACTACTGAAAGACCTGACACCACTAGATGCGGAAATGGTGTGCATCTCGCAGACTAAGCAGTATTTATTTATTTATTTATTTTACTCTATGGCTAGGACCCCCACCGGGCAGGCCGTTCGCCGGGTACGGTCTTTAAATTTGACGCCACTTCGGCGACCTGCAGTCGATGAGGATAAGACGATGATGATGATGATACCACAACACCCAGTCCCTGGGCGGAGAAATTCTCGACCCAGCCCGGAATGGAATCCGGGCCCAGAGGATTGACAATCCGCCTGGCTGACCAATTTTTTTTTCGTTTTTTTCGGTATTGTTCGTTGCGTTTGGTCTGGGCGGACTCACAACACATCCGTTCAAGTTGATCGTTGAATTTTTTTTTTATTTATTATTATTACAGAGGGCGAGCAGCCCTCTAACCGAACATGCTGAGCTACGGTGCCGGCACCCCAGTCAGCTACTGAGGGCGGACATGCAACCACATCAATGTCCGATATTAATATGTGAGAACGTTAACATTGGCAAGTGTTACCGCCGAAATGTGTGTAAAATTTGAATATAGATGCTACACGGAGCAAGTACACTAATCAGCCAGAACATTATGACCACCTACCTAATAGCCGATATGTCCACCTTTGACACGAATACCAGCGGCGGCGCGTCATGGCGTGGAAGCAATGAGGGCTTGGTAGGCCGCTGGAGGGAGGTCGCACCACATCTTTACATACAAATCAGGCAATTCCCGTAGAGCCCGAGGAGGGGACGATGAGGTTTGACGCCGAGTTCAATCATATGCCAGATGTGTTCAGCACCGTGAAGAATGTATCGAAAGTAGTCAGACCATATGCAAAGCTCTGCTAATGCGCCACGTCCAGTGCCGATTTCAGACGTCCAGTGCCCATTTCAGACGTAGTTGCCGATGTGCTGTTAACACTGGCACATGCATTGGTCGTCGGCTTTGGAGGTTCGTCGTACGGAGTGTTAGCTGCCTTTTGTGTTCAGATACACTTGTACTCTGCCCAGCGTTTAAGTCTAATGTTAGTTCCGCCACAGTTCGCCGACCGTCCTATTTTAGCACTCGGCCTGGCCCACGACGTCCAACATCTGTAATGTGGGGTGTCCGCCCAACCCCACGACGTCTGGACGGGATTTAACCTTTGTATCGCCACGTGTTGAAGACACAACAGCACTCCAACACCCATCAAGTCGCGCCGTTTCCGAAATGCCCGTGCCGCACTTTCGAACCATTACAATCTGCCATCTGTCAAACTTAGATAGATCGAGCGCCTTCCATATTGTAAACACAGATGGCACGCCAATTGATACTAAACGCAACGTGCAGTCACTCTTCGTCAGGTCACGCTGCTATCGCCTGAGCGGATTTACAGGGTGATCAAAAAGTCAATTTAAATCTGGAAACTGAATAAATCACGGAATAATGTAGATAGAGGTACAAATTGACACACATGCTTGGAATGACATGGGGTTTTATTAGAACCAAAAAAATACAGAAGTTCAAAAAATGTCCGACAGATGGAGTTTCATCTGATCAGAATAGCAATAATTAGCACAACAAAGTAAGACAAAGATGATGATCTTTATAGGAAATGCTCAATATGTCCACTATCATTCCTTAACATAGCTGTAGTCTAGGAATAATGTTGTGAACAGCACTGTAAATATGTCCAGAGTTACGGTGAGGCATTGGCGTCGGATGTTGTCTTTCAGCATCCCTAGAGATGTCGGTCGATCACGATACACTTGTGACTTCAGGTAACCCCAAAGCCAATAATCGCACGGACTGAGGTCTGGGGACCTGGGAGGCGAAGCATGACGAAAGTGGCGGCTGAGCACACGATTATCAGCAAACGACGCGTGCAAGATATCTTTCAAGCGTCTACCAATATGGGGTGGAGCGCCATCCTGCATAAACATCGTACGTTCCAGCAGGTGTTTATCAGCCAGGCTGGGGATGATGCGATTCTGTAACATATCTGCGTACCTCTCACCCGTCACGGTAGCAGTTTTGCTGTCCAGCGCGATCTGTCGGACATTTTGTGAACTTTTTTTGGTTCTAATAAAACCCCATGTCGTTCCAAGCATGTGTGTCAATTTTTACCTCTCTATCTACATTATTCCGTGGTTTATTAAGTTTTCAAATTTATTCTTTTTGATCACCCGGTATATCAATGGTAGGTAGGTGGTCGTAATGTTCTGGGTGATCAGTGTATATCAAATCCAGAAAGAAAGGCGTACTGAGCAAAAAATGAACAGGACCAAAAAGATTAGGCTCAGCTGAACGGTGCATTCCCTGTAATTTGTTATTGAAAAAAATTTTGTATGCACAGTTCTGAATTTGTAAGACTCCTTTGACTGAAATTTGAAGACACAAACTGTAGTAATCACTTTCTGTTCCAAACCGCACATATTTGCCATTCACATCTTTCAATACACTGAACATTAGCCTTTCGCCGTGTAGCGCCGCCATTATTTTTCGGCGCTGCTTGGTACAGCAGCAGTACTGCCACAGCTGTCGCTAAAGGACCACGGACTCAAACACGTGCAAAACGGACCACAACATTGTCGCATCAGATGCAACAATCCACCAGCCGCTTTCCACACTGCGCGCCAGAGGCCAGCGCTCACAGTATCGCCAACACAGGCCAGTTGCCATAGCTTCTGGCCGCCGTCCTTTTTTCCGTGTACGTGGTTGTAAATGGTGTCCCGGCACGAGTGGCCACCGAACCTACATAAATACCCATCATTTTTAGCCAAAGGCATCTCATACTGGCAGCACCTACTAAGAGGGGATGTCAACACCGGGCGAGGGATTGAAACGCTTTCGCAAGCTGCCGACTCCTGGTTGTAAGTCCAAGTCCGTGGACTTGGTGCCTTCCAGCTGGTGTTGCCACCTTCGGGTTCGTTTTGGCCGCAGCTAATTTCAGCCCTGGAGGGCAGCCGTTCGTGAATGTGGTGGTATAGTCATGTAGTCACCCATCCGTCTGTAGTTGTGTAGGCAAACTGACGCCATACGCCACCGCTCAGAAGGGCAGATACCACCGCTGGGGGGGGGGCTGTCTTCCTCTGCAGCAATCACAGCGGGCTTCCGCGTCTGCAGGTGCGCCTTACCCTGGGTTGTGGGGTTGCGACGGGATGCTGCATGTGGTTTCCCTGGCCGCCTATTGCATCGCATCACCGCCGGCCGCTGGTGGCCGAGCGGTTCTGGCGCTACAGTCTGGAACCGCGCGACCGCTACGGTCGCAGGTTCGAATCCTGCCTCGGGCATGGATGTGTGTGTTGTCCTTAGGTTAGTTAGGTTTAAGTAGTTCTAAGTTCTAGGGGACTTATGACCTCAGCAGTTGAGTCCCATAGTGCTCAGAGCCATTTTTTTGCATCGCATCACCGACCAAGCGCTGCCAGCAGCCCCCGAGCGGGTGCTGCTGGTATTGAACGACGCTACGAGTGCTGTAGCTTGTTTTATAAGGAAATGTGTGACTGTTGATGATGTTTATCTTGAGTCAGTACCGAGTAAAAATCCTAACGCCAACTCACTACCTCAACTCAACCCTGCCACCAACGGAATCTACTGCTGTATGAATTTATTAAATTCGTGATCAACTCTTTAAATCTAATGACATATGGAAACTCCTTCATTATGATTTACGTAACTGTATACGCTACAAACTACACCGCCACTAGTAACAAACACTGCTCTGTAAATCATTTATCACATACCCGAATTTATCTGTAGTTGCTGCATGTGAGTACTGGGTATTTCAAAATGAATATACGGGTTTTAAGGTTTTCTAGAATTTATTAAATTCAACTTACAATTATAAATAATACTTCAAATACGTGAGGTCTTCCCAAACCTTGATTAGTGTTTGGAATAATTGTTGCAACAATGTTGTTTTGAAAGTCAGGTAGATCAACTGGTAGCGGGAGCACGTACACATGAACCTTTATGAACTCCGATTGTAAAATCGCACGGCGTCGGATCGTGTGTGAACGTAGAGGTCATTCAAAACAAGCTATGTCATCCGGCCTCTTGCGGCCAAGCCAGCGGTCGGGTACAACGTCATTTAACCAATCGCCTACTGAGGTATGTCAGTGAGAAGACGAACCATCTTGTTGCCAAATGACGGTCTGTGGTTCAGCTTCTTCCAGTTGCGGGAATAGCCAAAGCTCTAGTGTGTCAAGACAAATGTCAGAGTCGCTTCACTCACAAAGAAAGGCTCAAACTATACGCAAATGTATGGCACAAAAACATTCAATTTAGGGGAGTCTCGTTGCAACTGTACCCTCACAAGGGGATTTACTGACCCCCCCCCCCCCCCTCTCCCGGACGTTCACGTGTATGTGTATGTGTATGTGTATGTGTAAGTGTATGTGTGTTTTCACATATCCGCTCACGCGAAATGTCGATTCGTGACTGAAGACAACACAAGCCGTAAAATCTTCTCCGTCATGTACCAACATTTCGTTTGCTGAGTTGGCATGTAAACAGTAGTCTGTAGGCTCTAGTGCCTGTAACAACTGCAAATAATACAGACATAAGGAGCCGCTTATAAGTCTCCACAAAGACTTCACTGGAATTGCTAATTCCCGACTAGGATTCCGAACTGAACTGTTGAGGCTACGCGCGGAAGACTCGTTCAACACAACTTCTCCAGTCGCTCTAGGTCGTTCCTACTCTTCCTTCTGCGTACAAGTATACAAACAAAACTGAGTTGCTCTTTCGTTTCAAATGGCTCTGAGCACTATGGGACTCAACTGCTGTGGTCATCAGTCCCCTAGAACTTAGAACTACTTAAACCTAACTAACCTAAGGACATCACACACATCCATGCCCGAGGCAGGATTCGAACCTGCGACCGTAGCGATCGCGCGGTTCCAGACTGTAGCGCCTAGAACTGCTCGGCCACTCCGGCCGGCGCTCTTTCATTTGATGTCTTATTTATAATTCTATGTTGAGTGTAATAAACGACACAAAACCTTAAAACCAGCATATTCATTTTGAAATACCCTATATATGTCGTCAACCTGAAGGTTGGTTTGAGCATTGCTGTTATTTAGCAAGCATGGTGGAGATGGTAACCGTTTGCTTTCTTCCGAACGTTCAACGGAACTGCCCAGCCACTTACCAGCTGGTTAACGTGGACTCTCTATCACGGTGCAAATCGGCATTTTTCTCATTCATGAATAATTGCCAGGGGGTGAAAAAAGCGATAACTAAATCAGAAATTGTAAAACCAATGAGATATGGACCTTTAACATTTAGGTTTGTTACTCAGTATCTACCCTTTACCCACACGCCAACCTTGTGTACTCCAAGAATTTTCTACATCTACATATCTACTCCACTAGCCACCAAGCGGTGTGTGGCGGAGGGCACAATTCGCGCCAAAGTCATATTTCCCCCCGTCTGTTCCACTCGCGGATCGCGCGAGGGAAAAACGACTGTCTGAACGCCTCAGTACGAGCGCAAATTTCCCTTATCTTTGAATGGTGATCATTGCGTGATTTGAAAGTCGGTGATAATAGTATATGCTCTACGTCCTCGGCAAAGATCGGATTTCGGAATTTAGTGAGCAGCCCCTTCTGTTTAGCGCGTCGTGTATCTGCAAGTGTGTCCCTCTTAACTTTCTATGAGATTTGTAATGCTCTCGCTATGGCTAAATGTACTAGTCACGAATCTTGCCGTTCTTTGGACCTTCTCAATCTCTAATCAGACCCAACTGGTAAGGAACAATACTCAAAGACTGGACGAACTAACGTATTGTAAGCTATTTTCTTTGTTGAAGGACTGCATCGCTTCAAGATTCTACCAATAAACCGCAATCTAGAGTTCGCCTTACCCGTTACTTGTGTAATCCGATCATTCCATTTGAGATAATTTCGAATAGTCACACCCAGATACTTGACTGATGTTACCGCTCCCAAAGACTGATCACTTATTTGGTACTCATACATTAATGGGGATTTTCGCCTTGTTATACGCAGTAGGTTACACTTACTAGTATTGAGAGGTAACTGCCAGTCATTACACCACCCATTTATTTTCTGCAAATCCTCAATGGTTTGTTCACAACTTTCATGCGATACTATTTTCCTGATGATGATCGTTTTAGTTCCAGATATAAATAGTGAAATTGTCCACGAAGGTGCCTGTCTTAGTAGCTTTCCTGAACAGAGCTCGTTCAAAATGGTTCAAATGGCTCTGAGCACTATGGGACTCAACTGCTGAGGTCATTAGTCCCCTAGAACTTAGAACTAGTTAAACCTAACTAACCTAAGGACATCACAAACAGCCATGCCCGAGGCAGGATTCGAACCTGCGACCGTAGCGGTCTTGCGGTTCCAGACTGCAACGCCTTTAACCGCACGGCCACTTCGGCCGGCATAACAGAGCTCGTCTTTCGGTTGATGTTCTCAGTGAAAGCTAGTTATGTCTACGTACTCTGCAGCATCCTCGGCGCCAGTAAAGGATAGCTTGCTGCAAAAGTTTTAACGGCTACATGTCTCTCTAACACAGCAGCCATGCTGACCACTGCTGTTTCCTGCCGCATCCACCGGTGGCGCGCGGGCTCTCTCTTCTGCAGCTCAACCCACGAAGTACGCGGTCTGGCTCTTGGCCGCGGAATACGCCCGTTATTACAGGGAGCGCACCTCGTTAGTTAGAGGCGGCGATAAGTTGTCTGAACAAAGGGCCCAGCGGCGCCCCGGCGGCAGATAGAGGAAGTGAACTGGACGCCCTTATCTGCGGCGCGGTCAGTCGGAACGACCCTACGGCGCCAGGCGCCGCGCCGCGCCGGGCTGGCCTACCCAACACGAACGGCTCTGCTCTCCGCTGCGCGCCAAGCGCCACACGATACACAGCTATCGGCAACGCATTCATCAACCCCATGCTCGCTCTGAATATTTCAGTACTGTTATCCTATAAATAGGTTATGATGGCTAGGGTTTCTGAGGGACTCCCAAGTGCGTTTGCTAGTCCTTATCCTCATAACCAACGAAACAGTAGGAGAATTTTGAGAGTAAAACATATGTTCGGATCAAGAGCTGTGATTCTGTCATAAGAAATGACTTACGATCAACAGTTAACCGAGATGCAGAAAATGCAAAGGCGAAGGTAGAGCAGCGGGAAGAATTTTCCTCCAGAGTAAGAGCTAGCGTTTAAGATTTATCCCGCGACTCGCTTTTCTTGGCCCCCAGCCCCCTCCCAGCTGAACTGACACTGAGAGGATATCGTAGAAATGAAAATGCATTCAGTGTATGATTCGTGACAAGAACATTGAAACATATTTCTAGTACAGAAAGTTAGGACTTGGCGATTATGTCTGGGCTGGGGTGGAGCTGGGTATGACCCCCCCCCCCCCTCTCCCTGAGGCGGAACAAGTGGCTGGAGGAGTCCTCTCCCCATTTCAAATTCATGGACGAACTACTAAAATGGGTGCTTTAAATCAAGTGGTTATAAACACTTTCTCACACGAAGGTTTTCGTTGCATCTTCAAGCTAGATCTGTGGATTGATTCTTCAAGACAGTCTGCACAGTTGGCCAAGTGTGTCTCGGCAAGCTTCAAGGTTATGGCGGACTCTGAAGACAGTTCTTCAGATGCAATGTGAATGGTCCTACTACAGTATGTAGCCATGTGTCAGGTAAGCACAAACAATATGGATGCGACATAAGGCTGCAGCTTCTCTTTGACGAGGCCGAAGCCATGTTATTTTCTTCCTATAGGCTTCTGTGGTTCGGGGTTCGTTGGGTCGGTTAGTCGTCATCCACCCTTCTCCCCATTTTTGTAAGATACTACCTGTGAGATTTACCCGTAAGTTAGATTCTTTATTGGCAACAGTTCCATTGTAAGGCCTTTTTCGCCAATTTATCAGCAGGATTATCAACTGCAATGCCTACAGACTCTGCATCCAAACTAATACCAATGAGGGTTCCTGTACTCCTGAGGTAGTATAAAAGTTCGTGAATGGCGGTGACCAAATGAGAAGTCAGTGAATAATTTCACGACCCTTCTAACTGAGGGACCCACTGCACAGGAGAACGTTTCTAGCAGGTTGAGCTTGTGTATCTGGGACAGCTGCGCCTATTGCTAAATCCGTAGTGTAGATGCATCAGACAGTAGGGAGTGTTGTTCATAACATAACTGTCGATAACTGCGTAGCCCATTTTCTCATCATTCTCGGAGATGTCGGTATACTTTGGACAGAACGTTGCGCAGTCGTCGAGGCCGTAACAGAAAGTACGGCGAATGTTAACCGTTTATCATCCTGAAGGCCGCACCGGAGATACATTCGTATTACAGGAGGAGAAATACGTTATGGGGATCGTGACAGTCACTAAATCTGAAACAGAATGTGCTCTTTCTGGGCGTCTCGGACAGCGACTGGTGGAGTGAGGGGCGAGAGTGTTCTCCGCCGAAGGATAATTGTAAGAATTCTACCCCGAAGCCTTTGAGATGGAGACGGTGGCACAGGAAGTAGCTTGGAAAAAAACTAGCGATGAAGTGGAGAGCTGTGATGAGAAAAGGTGTGGGATTCCGGGCTCGGTGCCAGATGTACACATCCTCATCTGGTAGCCTCAAGGTTCAGCACAACACCATAACAACATGCACTGGGATCACCGTATTACCAGAGGCAGGGTTGAAAGAGAGCTACGCGAGGAAACATCTAGGTACATCTCCACGCCACTCGCGTGCGGCAGGCGTGGTCACATTAACACTTTCTAATAGCAGATTACTATGTTTTAGAATTATATCAACACAGCTTACAGCGTGATACCAACCGAGGCATAATGTAACAACACATTTAATAAATTACTAACTCAAACATATGAAATATGGATAGTATCCTCACCTTATTGGGCAGAATACATCTACGATCAGTTACAACTTTTAATAAAAGATGTAATATGATCTGCTACAGAACGTAAGCTGCAGGTCAGAACTCAATGCTAGCGTATAAATGAACTATTAACCAAAAAGAACGGTGCAATGCATGGCCCCCTAGTGAAGTGGCCTAACACTTAACGCATGGAATTGCATACAGAAGAACGCAATGAAAATCACCCCCCCCCCCCTCCAACAGACGATCCAGGTTTAGGTTCTTCACATTCTCCCTAAACCGTTTACGGCAAATGGTTCTTCTCTGGCGTGACACGGACGATTCCTTGTCCCTATCCATCCCCCAATCCAGACTTGCGCTCTGGCTCTAAGAGACCTCGCCTCCGATGGAACGTCAAACATCGATCTTGCTTCTCATTACTGCTTTAATGGCTTTTCTTCCCTGTGACAGTTCACCCGATTAGTTAGACTTTAAAAGGTTCAATCAAAACCCCCGTGGCGGAGATGACAGGACTATGTCCTACGATAAAGGTCCACACCATTTAACATAATTAGGAGTGCTCAACGTTTCTAACGTTGACAGTATGAAGACACCGTCCCCCACCCCCTTTCCCTTTCTATTTCATTCATTCAGCGATGGTGCCGGGAATAGAGGTAGCTGCTACATTTCCGCATAAAACAGTTTTCTAACTGTCTTAGTCGTCACGCGATATAACGGTTAAAGAATGTTGTGTTTCTTTACTGACTTTGGAAGGATGGCTCCGGGTATTTTGTATGCCTCCTCGCAATGCACGTAATTTTTCTAACATTTACAACCGCAGTTCATGGGAAACTTCAAACTACTGTAGCACGATTCTGACCTTGTGAAAGACCTTTATCCCGCTGGAAGATGGCATCGCCGTCAAAGATATCGAGGGCGAAAGGCTGTAGTTGGTCCGCAATAATTTTCCCCTAGTCCACAACCACCATAGAGCCTTCGATTACTGTCACAAGTCCCATGGTAGCCCAGGTGAATGTCGTCCATAGCTTAATACTGACCCCACTGACGTGCGTCCATGCGTGGCGCATGTTTCGAGCAACCATTCAGCTATATGACAGCGTATCCGGAATCGATCATCGCCCAGATATAACAAGAAAAGCATCCGATCAATTGTCACGTTTCCAATATAGATGATATCGCGCTCACCAGAATCTGAAGTGACGCTCCAAAACACTTGTGTCTGCACTAGTATTGTACTCTGCAGTCAGATCTGCTAGAGATAGCCGAATATTCTGCCGTACGGAGCGGGCAAGCCTCGGACCTTAACGTTCTGTCATCAGATGCTGACTTCCATCACGTCGCCTACTCACGGGTTCGCCATCCTTAAACCACTTCCCATATACGCTCGCCATAGTAGCACGCGAACGGCCGTGCCAGGCCATAACGATACGCCCTCTGTCAGTCAAAGTTTCATATGTCAATGGATCTCATTTGTGCCCCATATCGATAGAATGATCCCGCCATTTGTCTCCGCCTCCACTTTTATACGTTCCGTTATCATGCCTGGTGCCCAAAATGTGACCAGGAGACATTCGGTCTCGCTGTGATCAGTTGTCTTTATGTTTTGGCTGATCAGAGTATTTAAAGCCAAACTATTCTAAAAAGTCGTGTGCCTAAATGTGCTATACTTTAAATAACACTTTTAAACTTTACCTTAACCCAACATTTTCATGTCAAGACATAGCATTCATTTCGATAATCTACACTGCCCAGACACACTAATGTGATCACTTGACAAAAGCCTGAATAACCACGTTTTGCAGTGTGCGACCTGCAGCAGGAGTGTCAATGGAGTTCTGTAAACCACACACAGAGATGTGGACCCATGCCGATTCCACAATGTCGGAGCCACCTACATTTCTCGGTTGAGGTTCCATTGTGCCAAGAGCCCCACAGATTCCCAACTGGGTTTAAATGGGGGGGGGGGGGGGGGAAGTTTGGTGGCTAGGGGAGTATGGCGAACTCATCCTGATGCTCTTCGATCCACGCACGTACGCCAAGCTGTCTGACACGTTGTATCGTGTTACTGGTGGATACCATGGTGCTGATGAAATATAAACTGCACGTAGGGGTGGACATGGTCTCCAATGATAGAGACATACTTGTCTTGATTCATTGTGCCTTCCAGAATCACGAGATCATCCACGAAAAGCTATGAAAACATTCTCCAGACAATAATGCTCCCTCGCGGTTGCAAGGTGTTCGCTTTCAGACGTTCCACGCTGTATACGCCAACGGCCGTCTGACCCCGATTTATCTGAGAATGTCACCTGTCGCCACACTCATGTCCATCTAATTGCGGCACTGGCGTGAATTCCAGCCTTTGTCGTCAATGAACAGCAATCAGAATGGGTACATGAACCGGGCGACTGCTGCAACGCTCGTTGAGCGACCACTCAACACTGTTGGTAGCTCCTTGGTTCATCAGTGCGCTCACTTAACAGATGCCGGTCTATTCGTCGCTCGCATCTTCAGCGGCGTCGTTCACCCCTGTCATCTACAGTCCTTGGTGCCTCACAGTTTCCTCCGTACCAGTTTTGGATAGCGCCATTTTGTCACGCACGGTATACTTTAACTAAGTAGCAAGCGAACAGTTTACGAAGCTGACCGTTTCGGAAATGCTTCCACCTTTGGCCCGAAAGCCAATGATCATGACCTCTTTGACATCAGATAAATCGCTCCGTTTCTGCATTTCGACAACGACTGCATTGTTTTCCGCGTCCTCCGGACACACTTTATATACCCTCCACTGCTAGTGCTGTCAGCTGCCTTCTGTGAGTGGTTATTGCACTTCGACGTCTAACACAGGTGGTGGTCACGGTAATGTAACTGGATCGTGTAATTAGTTTCGTGACGCTGAACTGGAAATTAAAAAATTCAACAAGTCTCGATCATAGCACTAGAGACGGGTGTGTGTGTGTGTGTGTGTGTGTGTGTGTGTGTGTGTGTGTGTGTGTGTACGTACTTCGTTGCTCGTACCTACATTGTTGCTGTGGTTTTTTTTTTTTTTTTTTTTTTTTTTTTCCTCGCAGTCTGAGAATCCACTGTTACCCTCACTTGCTCTGCAAGCGAGGCGAGCGAAAGTTTTAACGAAAGCAGTTTCTGTGGGGGAGTGTCATCTTACCAGGCGATGATTAAAAGGAACGACCGACCTCGGACGCGTCCCCCTGACGTTATTCAGCCGCGTGGCGCCGCTGATTAGCAGTGGTGTATGAAACCGCCTACCGGACAAACGAGCACATTGTCTTAATGCCTGTAAGAGTTAGCGCCGTTTAATTAAGTGGAGTGATCACGTAGGCGTGTCCGCTGGTAATGAGCGGCGCATCGACCGGCGCCGAGTCCGCAGACTGCTCTCTCCGGCGGAAATAGCGCCGCAGTAAAGACGCTGCAAACACATCCCAGTTCCGTGTCCAATCAGCGAAAGTTCCCGCTCGCTCCAAATGAACCCCGAGTTCCCAACCCTGTTTTGAAGAGCAACTCTCTTTATGAGTAGAGCTGTCTCGTTAGTCTTCTCTTTCAGAAAACCACGTACAGCAGAAATTTTCAACTATTCGGGCAAAAAAAAATCTGTCGTACACAAAGAACGTACTATTTCCATTCCTCATATTCCACCTGATGCGCAGGATATACTACACTACTGGCCGTTAAATTTGCTACAAGACGAAAATGACGTGCTGCAGAAGCGAAATTTAACCGACACGAACAAGACGCTGTGATATGCAAATGATTGGCTTTTCAGAGCATTCATAGAAGGTTGGCGCCGGTGGCGACACCTACAACGTGCTGACATGAGGAAAGTTTCCAACTGATTTCTCATATACAAACAGCAGTTGACCGGCGTTGCCTGGTGAAACGTTGTTGTGATGCCTCGTGTAAGGAGGAGAAATGAATACCATCACGTTTCCGACTTTGATAAAGGTCGGATTGAAGCCTATCGTGGTTGCGGTTTATCGTATCGGGACATTGCTGCTCACGTTGGTCGAGATTCACTGTTAGCAGAATATGGAATCGGTGGGTTCAGGAGGGTAATACGGAACGCCGTGCTGGATCCCAACGGCCTCGTATCACTAGCAGTCGAGATGACAGGCATCTTATCCGCATAGCTGTAACGGATCCTGCAGCCACGTCTCGATCCCTGATGGGACGTTTGCAAGACGACAATCATCTGCACGAACAGTTAGACGACGTTTCCAGCAGAAGGGACTATCAGCTCCGAGGCGATGGCTGCTGTTACCCTTGACGTTGCATCACAGACAGGAACGCCTGCAATGGTGTCCCCAATGACGAATCTGGGTGCACGAATGGCAAAACGTCATTTTTTCGGATGAATCCAGGTTATGTTTACAGCATCATGATGGTCGCATCCGTGTTTGGCGACATCGCGGTGAACGCCCATTGGAAGCGTGTATTCGTCATCCCTATACTGCTGTATCACCCTGCGTGGTGGTATGGGGTGCCATTGGTTACATGTCTGTCAGCTCTTGTTCGCATTGACGGCACTTTGAACAGTGGACGTTCCACTTCAGATGTGTTACGACCCGTGGCTCTACCCTTCATTAGATTCCTGCGAAACCCTACATTTCAGCAGGATAATGCACGACCGCATGTTGCAGGTCCTATACGGGCCTTTGTGGATACAGAAAATGTTCGACTGCTGCCCTGGCCAGCACATTCTCCAGATCTCTCACCAACTGAAAACGTTTGGTCAATAGTGGCCGAGCAACTGGCTCGCTACAATAGGGCAGTCACTACCCTTGATGAACTGTGGTATCGTGTTGAAGCTGCCTGGGCAGCTGTACCTGTGCACGCCATCCAAGCTCTGTTTGACTCAATGCCCAAGCTTATCAAGGCCGTTATTATGGCCTGAGGTGGTTGTCCTGGGTACCGGTTTCTCGGGATCTATGCACCAAAATTGCGTGAAAATGTAATCACATGTCAGTTCTAGTACAATATATTTGTCCAATGAATACCCGGTTATCATCTGCATTTCTTCTTGGTGTAGCAATTTTAATGGCCAGTAGTGTAAATGAGAGGCGAAGTACCCTCAGACTTTAGGAAGAACGTGGTAATCACAATGCCGAAGAATACAAGCGCCGACACGTGTGAATAAGCTCACCTGAAAAAAAAGTGACAAAACCTTTACAGAAATGATTACAAGCATTATTTAATAAAGTATAATTGCGCCCCTGGAGTTGAAAACGGCCTGTATTCGGGTTAGGAAGCGAGTCCACAAGGTTGTGCAGGTACGTCGCATTCAAGTTAAGCCACTCGCTGACAATTTGATCGCGCTATTCTACATAATTGCAGTGATGCTGATTCAGCGTTTAGCCCGCCGTTCCAACATGTCCCACAGATTTTCTATAGCATTCATTAAGAAGTCTGTCACATATTATTCCAACCCGATGAACTTCGCTGTTGTCATCTTTTATCTGCCTCTGTGAGCGATGGCCCCCTTGCAAGGTGACCGACTGCAGGTGTTCATCGCATGCAGCTCTCGTCGCCATGTTCTCTTGGTAACAGGTTGGGATGGACCTTCATTCACTGCCTGCAGCAATTCCTGTCTGGTTTGGAAGATTTAGAGTCATAAATCTTGACTCCCTCTCCGTCGGGTTCTTTTTCCAATAAATTCTGATGTCGTGTTTCTTAGCCATGTGGGTTACACCACTGCTTGTAGACACGAATAGTACCCCGCGAAAGACCAACAAATCCATCAACTTCATACACCGTATGGCCATGGGCAGGGCCAAAATACAATTGCCCCTTTTTGCCACTCCGTCACGTCCTTACATTTACCCACATTTACGTGCAATGTACGCTTGAAGCGTAAGTGTGTCTGATCGCCATCATGCTTCTGTAGGCAGTGCACGGGTGGTTTACCACATGCAAGGTCCGGTGACCTTACTCTTGAACCATCAGCTTAGTACATCACACTTAACTTACCACTCACCCTAGAATATAGGTTGGAGAATATTAACATACACTTACAGCATTTGCAGATTTAGAGAAAGCTTTTGACAATGTTGATTGGTCTACACTCTTTGAAATTCTTACTTGCACAGAAACAGAAATCGGACGGGTATTATAACAGTCGAGTGACATGAAAAGGAAGTAGTAGTAGTAGTAGTAGTAGTAGTAGTAGTAGCAGCAGCAGCAGCAGCAGCAGCAGCAGCAGAGAAGGAAGTGAGATATGGCCGTAGCATATCCCTTACGTTATTGAATTTAGAGAGCGGTTGAATTTAGAGAGCGCTTGAATTTATAGAGTGATTCTAAAAGGATTTTGAAATTTCAGTTACATATACCATATTGAGAAGACTTATACAGGTACCAGTGTTGTCGTGTTAGTACTAAAATATTGCAGGTTTACCTAATATTAAATTTATGGTTCGTCGTTAAACCATGCGAGTAAGCAATGTCTCACCATTCTCGATCCTACGTAACATTTCTGCACAAAAAGCGTTACGTGCCTTCTTGTTTGCGTCTGTAAGGGCGTGTAACAATGACAGTCAGCGTGGCTTCAAGTTCTGCCTTTTTCGTGAAACTCCCCACACAGTTGACTGAGGAATTCCAAACTCTCGCAACGCGCCATGCGTCGATTTCCTGTGACTGCGAAGAAATACCCACTGTCGGTCGACGACGGTCTCAGGGACTTGTGAGCGGCCTGTAGATTTGTTATGACCAATGTTAAAACTAGTTTGAAAGGATTTCCGATGCCAGGAGTAAATTTTAGTCCGCCTAGGTGGTTGCTTATTGTAATCGGTACGATAAGATGAATCCTTGTTACTGACTATTTCTTCCACCCAAAACACGCAACGAGTACGTTCAGGTCCTGTGAAGTCTACAATTTTTCTTTTTCAACTTTCTGTCGTTCCTAGTCCCACAATTCGGTATTACAAACAAAACGTTGATAAAACTTTTGCTACAATATGGTATCTTAACCACATATTGAAGTTGTTTCAATAAAATTCTACACCACCCAGAGAAATTTGGAAACTGAATTGAAGTTCACAATGGTACTCGTGCGAAACTTTGCATTTTTACAGTTTTAAACACTGTACTGACAGTGTAAGTGTAGTCGTTGGGATAAGGGAGCTGTCGGACTGAAAACATCTTAAAAAATGAACCGAATAACGTGAAATAATAATCACGGATCAACAAGTCATTCTTTTACAACCATTTTCATGAATCCAAAAATGTGTTTTGCATTCAGAATGTTTGTACCAGCTTATTTGTCGGGCAGATATCATGGACTGCCAGTAGCGCCACATAGCCTATGAATGTTACTGGAAAAACATTCTTCAATTACAGTAAGCACGTTAGGCAGTAGTAGCAATAAGCAGATCACTTACTTTAGGAACGTCAACTTTTACGACGAGCGGAGATAATGAACAATGGCAGTGGTCCTAGTTATCTATGACAATGCTGTACACAAATTATTCAGTTAATAAGTACTTTAAAAGATATACAGTAGTATTTTTAATTAGATAATATGGAAAGGGAATCTTGTATGTGGTTAATAAATTAGCTTCGTAAAACGTAAGTATGAAGCTGGGCATCCAAGATGCTCCTTTGCCTATGATAGCTGGAAGCCTTTATGTCAACATTTTCCACACGGAATATGTTTTAGCGCCGATCGCTATGCAATTTCAGAAGCCGGTTAAATGCTCTTTCTAATGATACTTAGTACATACAGAGAGGAAAGGATGTCGAATGGAGTAGTAACTTTTATCTATCCTGAAGCCTGAAGGAACTGTCAATTTTTTGATCGAAGGATGTGTGGAAAGTTAAAATTGTAGAGGGTGAGCAAGGTTTGTACACAGTAAACAAATTCAAATAAATGTTGTTTCCTTTAATTATTCAGAAATGAAAAGGCTTGTACAAGGTGGACTAGCATGGAGAGCCCCATCAGACCTGTCTTTGGGCTGAAGAACAAAACAACAACTTCCAATGTACACAACAAGCCAAAGGCCTTGCCGCAGTGGCAACACCGGTTCCCGTCAGATCACCGAACTTAAGCGCTGTCGGGCTGGCTAGCACTTGGACGGGTGACCATCCGGTCTGCCAGGCGCTGTTGGCAAGCGTGGTGCACTCTGCCCTTGTGAGGCAAACTAAGGAGCTATTTGATTGAGATGTAGCGGCTCCGGCCTCGGAAACTAACATACGGCCGGGAGAGCGATGTGCTGACCCCATGTCCGCCCCTCTATATCCGCATCCAGTGACGCCTATGTGCTGAGAATGACACGGCGGCCGGTCGGTACCGTTGGGCCTTCTGGCTTGTTCGGGAGGAGTTTAGTTTTTAATGTACACAACAACTATTTTTACTATTTTCTTAGTATGTAAGCTTCGTATATGCGAATAATTAAAATGCTTGTTTCATTGCCGTCAGTGTGTCCCCGCACCTTCTATTACCCAAGAATCCTCAATAATCTGTATAACTTCGCATTTTACTGTGAGTATATTAGATACGTTGTAAATTCACACATATGTCTATACCTGCTCTGCGAGTCGCTCTGAAAGCTTTGAGGAAAGCTTGTGACGTCGACATGAGCTCAGCGAAGCCACTGGAGATCTGCATGTGGGTTTCGCAAGATTGTTTTTAATAAGGCAGCAGCACCTACAGTTTTACGACCGGAGAGAAAGTTGTCTCAAACTGGTTCCGCGGAAGACACGCGACGCTAGCGAGCACCATCACCAGGACAACATACCTGCTCTATGACTGCAGTCAGTTTCACTTTCCTCTGGCAGACAACGGCCGTTTCGCATCCTATAACGAACAGGGCTTTATCTGTCTACACTAACAGTAGCTACGAAAAACTGAACGACGCTTAATACGAAATCTTACCGGTCCTGAGCGGACATTTAATTCATTTCGAAACGAAGCCCGCTATTAACCCTCTATTCAAATGGCCACATTTCGGGACAAAAATTTTTGCTTCTTGAGGGGCAAGTGGTTATGTCAAATGAGAGCCGCAGTTATGTCAACGCATACATTACGTAACACTGATTTTTGTACCACTGAAGTCACTATTATTACTACTTGAATGAAGCCATGTGACTAAACTCCAAAGCCCGCATCATCCACGGATGTTGCATCATCAGAATGCCCCTCCCGTCCGAGTCTATTATTAAGCTTGCCAGTAATTAATGGCCGCTGGTGAAAGGGGAACCGACCCCGTGTCAGCAGGATTTTTCCCCCTCAGTTGACTCCCCTTGAAGGGGTGATTCGCCCACGCCGACGGGTCCTTCCGCTTTGCCCTCCTTCTATACGTTGTGACATCGATATAAACAGGCACTGAGAATTCCTGAGATGACAACACACTTCTGTTACCAACGGTGGCGCCACTTCAACGGTTCTGAACAGCGGATGTTAATAACGGCCTGTTCGCCATTACATCATCTGTGGCGGACACGTGTAGAGAGCGAAGACGCGGGGCAAGAGGTGTTATCGGGCGCGCTGTGAAGAATTTGTCAACGCCCTGATCGACTGGTGAAGCGTCGTCTTTTCGTTATACACAAACGAAGAATAGCGTAGAATAGGATTGTGGAACATATGGAGTACAACAACATTACGACACACAGCCAGCAATGATCTAAGAGAATTTAGATTTTGTGAAACCATAACGCTACCATCAGGGGATCTCAAGTTGATCCCAAATTCCTTGATTTCCAGAGCGTCGTATAATGTAACTGTATGCGTACATCTAAATCATTACTGTGTAATTCGCGTTAGAGTTTGGCAGAAATTTCACATAGCTATATGGTGTACAACTTTGCTTCCGCCGTTTGGCGAAAGGTGGCGCCAACGGTAAGTAGCGGTCGAAACAAACAGTTCGCGGACGTCAGACAGTTAGCTTGGACCTCGGTCGACATAGCCTCATTCAAACATTAGTCTATTTGTATCTGCGTCATAAAGTTATTCTTGGTTGAAAATGTCAGTTTACGAGCCTAATTCTCGTCATTTGCGTAAGGTGTTACTGTTTTGTTTCGATATGAAGAAAACAGAGGCTGAGTCTCATCGAATGCTCTGAAGTACGTATGATAAGGACGCTATTAGTGAAAGAACGTGTCGTTAGTAGTTTCAACGCTTCAAGAACGGTGATTTTACCGTCGTAGACCGGCATAGTGGTGGAAGAGAGAATATTTTCGAAGACGCAGAACTGGAGGCATTGCTGAGTGAAGACTCGCGTCAGACTCAAGAAGAATTGGCACGATTAGTGAGAGTGACACAGCAATCCATTTTAAAACGTCTCAAGGCTAGGGGAAGAAAGAAGGAACTTGGGTGCCGTGTGAGCTGAAACCAAGAGACGGTGAACGGCGCGCGCGCGCGCGCGCGCTCGCGCGCGCGCGCGCGTGCATGTGTGTGTGTGTGTGTGTGTGTGTGTGTGTGTGTGTGTGTGTGTGTGTATACAGTTGCTTCACAGTTAAAAACTGAAGGGATTTCTGCATCGCATTGTGTCCGGGGACGAAAAATGGGCTCATTACGATAACCCTAAACGAAAAAAAATCATGGGGATATCTTGGCCATGCTTCCACGTATACGACCAAACCGAGTATTCACGGCTCCAAGATAATGCTCTGCATTTGGTGGGACCAGCTCGGCGTCGTGTGTTACGAGGTGTTAAAACCAAGTGAAACCGTAACAGGTGCTCGCTATCGAACGCAATTAATGCGTTTGAGGAGAGCATTAAAAGACAAACGGCCGCAATACAGCGAGAGGCACAATAAAGTAATTTTGCAGGCGACAACGCTCGACCCCACGTTGCGGAAGAGGTCAGCATGTACTTAGAAACGTTAAAATGGGAAGTGCTACCCCACCCGAGCGTATTCTCTAGACATTGCTCCCTCTGACTATCACTTGTTTAGATCAATGGCTCATGGCCTGGCTGACCAGCATTTCCGATCCCATGAAGAAGTCACAAATTGGATCGATTCGTGGATCGCTTCAAAAGACGAACAATTTTTTCGACGCCGGATTCGTACACTGCCCGAAATATAGGAGAAAGTAGTAGCTAGCGATCGAAAATACTTTGAATGATACATGTGTGACCAATCTGTTTCACTAAAGCCTCAAACGTTGGGGAAAAAACTGCGGAAGCAAAGTTTTACACCTTGTAGTTTCAAACCATTTCTCTATCGTTCCACTCTCCAACGGCACGTGGAAAAAACTACACCTGAATCTTTCCGTGCGACCTCTGATTTATTTTATCCCGATGGTCATTTCTCCCTAAGGAGTACCATTTCAGTCGTAGGACTGGATTTATAATTTCTTATCTGCAAGTTCGCAGTTCGTAGTCATTAACAGAAAGTCATCTGGTGGAACCGAAGTTAAATCTGTGACTCCTGGGACTCCCAAAGGATGCGCTAAATACTTTCTGCTGTTCTATATCTATAAAAAGCGGTTTAGGAAACAATCTGAGCAGAATTTTTTTGATTGTCTTGACAGAATTTCAATGTCACTGGCAATCCTCGAAATTTGTATTTTTTCTCTCTGAAATTCTTGTTACAAAATTCTTCTTGGTTAGGTAACTGCTTGTTTGATGTACAAATTAAAGAAGTTGGTAGATAGACTACAACTCTCCTCAACTACGGCCTGCCTTTAGCATCCTTGACTGCTGTATGGTTTCTGTACATGTTTTAACTAACCTTCTCCATCCTGAATTTTATCCCTGATGGCTTCCGAATTCCCAAGGGCATGTTCTAATCAGAACTGTCTAAAGCTTTTTTCTGAAATGTCAATTACCGTAGTGTAATCTAGTGAATCTTTCAGACGATCTAACTGTACGTACACACTCATCGCTAGCTCGCTTCCATCTAGTAGCGTACATGCTTCATACTAGGTCGCCCGCCCGATTTCACTCACCGTGGTAAGCACGTTGCTCCCAAACACCTTCAAGGACAACAAGCTTCCACATTCTTTCGTAAGAATACAGCTATGCATTGTCGACGACACTATCTACCCGGTTCCTTCAGTTGTTGACCAACAGCTGCTGTTTTCTGCAAGTTTTATCAGCGACTAGCACTGTTGCGTTCACTATGAATCACGGTGCTCGACAATGTTGTAAAGACATGTTTCCATGGAGAATGTTAACTTCATGTGGCACCGTCCTTTATCACCTGGCTGTTTCTATTGCCAAATAATAGCAGATACGCCTTGTATTCAAAATCTGTTACGAAAGTTGACCTGAAATACCACTGATACCTTACATTGGGAGAAGGTCGAAACAGAGTATGGACTGTCGGTTTCTGAGAAAAGTAAGACATGTAATCGGCATGGAACTGTTTTACAACAATTGGAGCTTATTTCGCAAAATGGCTTCTCTAACAGATAAGAAAGGCGGACAGGGGACATTGCTAAAGCTATCTCGACTGAAAACCGCCTAGGTAGAAAAGTTGTGCGCTTAAGATGTATTATAAAAGCAATAAAACGACTCGGACCCCCCCCCCCCCCCCTCGATGTCTCCTGCTAATTTGGGCTTATTTGTTCTTTAGGTACCACTAGTCAGTCGAGTCTTTCCAACTGCTTATTACGCATCTTGCTTATTCATTTTTTGCTTCAGTGTTAGGTTTGTATTTTTTTGTAGATAAATTTAAATGTGATACTGCTTAATACTTTAGACTCGGCGGCTCAATGGCAAAATGCCACACCACGCATTGTAAGGTTTTGGTTTCGACCCCTATCAGGTCTATTATTTTTATCAGACACTGTTCACTTACTTCACCTCTTGCAATGTTTGGTAATGTCGAAAGTGTACAACAGTCCCGTAGCTGTGGGCCGACGCTTAAATAAAGGTCCTCCCGTAACCCCAGTAACTGGATGAGTACGTCGGTTCTAAGGTCAGAGGAAGACATCTACATGGAACTATGCAAATCACACTTAAGTGCCTGGCAGTGTATTCATTGAATCATTTTCACACTAACACACTATTATTTCACTCTCGAACAGCGCGCGGAAAAATTGAACACCTATATCTTTCCGTGCGAACTCTGATTTCTCTTATTTTATTAAGATGATAGTTTCTCTCTCTGTAGGTCGGCGTAGTCAAAATATTTTTGGCTTCGAAGGGGAAAGTTGGTGATTGAAATTTCATGGGAAGATCCTGCGCAACGAGAAACACCTTTGTTTTAATTTTGTCCACACCAAATCCTGTATCATGTCCGTGACACACACTCGCCTGTTTCTCGATAGTAAAAAACGTGCAGCTCTTCTTTGAACTTTCTCGATGTACTCCGTTAACCCTGTCTGGTAAGGATCCCACACAGCGCAACAGTACTCCAAAAAAGAACGGGCGAGCGTAGTGCAGGCAGTCTCTTCAGTAGATATGTTGCATCTTCTAAGACTAAATGTTCCGCCAGTGAAATTCAGTCTTTGGTTCACCTTCCGCATAACATTTTCTACGTGTCCTTTCCCATTTACTTTGTTCCTAATCGTATATCTTAGGTATCCAGCTGAATTTACAGCCTTAGGATGTGATTGATTTACCGTGTAGCCGAAGTTTAACGGATTCCTTTTAGCACTCCTGTGTACGCAAGAGTTTATCACCTCCAATACGACTATGGTTAGTTAAGAAAGCGCTGTGGTGTTCAAACCAATACGACGCTGATGACGAATTATCTTTACTTATATTTGAAACACAAAATTTTCAATTTAATAAATTTGTGTACTATCAGCAATCACATGTCTCTTTCGTTCAGACTAATTCTTTGCTCGGCTGGGAAAGTAATATGGAACACACTTGACACGCCCCTCCTGGAATATGGTCTACAAAGCCATATGACTTGCAATTGGTAAGTTTTAACAAGAACTAAGGACAGGTAACAACAGTATGTCGCCTAAGGTAGTTCCAGTACAGGCCCTGGTAAAGTTGGAGTTCCCAATTCACAACGTTTTGTATGTTGTTTTATTCGCAGACACAAATAGGGCACAGGATATTCATGCTGTAAACTTTAGGATATTAATTCTGTAAGTGCTGCTTCTGTTTAAATATGTGTAACGATAACAACCATTTTATATTTCTTAGGGTACTATAAAATATCAGACTATCGGTACGGGAAGTAATGAACAGTGTTGTGCAAAATAATCCTTCACGACTACTTTCGTGAGACTTGAAATGAATGCGGTATTTATGCAGCATACAGGAGACGCAATAGCAGTTTTAGGAATTACCAATCGTAGGCATCCTATAACGAACTTAACAGAATTCAGTAGCCTAAACCAGTAATATTAAGTACGTACTCATTAGCTTGGAAAAACTTTTCATACAAAGATAGCACAGTTTATATTCAAAATGATGCTGATTACGCTAAAACAATGTGTCAAGATAAATTCTGCAGATTAAACTCATGACGGAACTAATGGCTGGCCATGTAAGATAAGATTCAGGAAACACCTGCACACGGTGGATACAGAGAAGTAAGCCAGTAAATGGAATGTGATGGATTAAATCGCACCTTAGTCTTTCAATGCGAAGCATCGGAGGCCAAAAGACACAATATTTGGGTCATTACTTCCTGAAGAAACTGTCTGCAATGAAGACCTGGCAATGGATCTTTTACTACTACTATTTCTTGGTACTCGCTGGCTTTGCTATGAAGACATGCAGAGAAACTGCACAATAAACTCAATTTCAGTGCAGGCAACAAACAGTGGGCTTGTTTTGTCTCCTCCAAATGAAGTACTCCTCCAAATGAAGTACTCCTCCAAATGAAGTACTCCTCCAAATGAAGTACTCCTCCAAATGAAGTACTCCTCCAAATGAAGTACTCCTCCAAATGAAGTACTCCTCCAAATGAAGTACTCCTCCAAATGAAGTACTCCTCCAAATGAAGTACTCCTCCAAATGAAGTACTCCTCCAAATGAAGTACTCCTCCAAATGAAGTACTCCTCCAAATGAAGTACTCCTCCAAATGAAGTACTCCTCCAAATGAAGTACTCCTCCAAATGAAGTACTCCTCCAAATGAAGTACTCCTCCAAATGAAGTACTCCTCCAAATGAAGTACTCCTCCAAATGAAGTACTCCTCCAAATGAAGTACTCCTCCAAATGAAGTACTCCTCCAAATGAAGTACTCCTCCAAATGAAGTACTCCTCCAAATGAAGTACTCCTCCAAATGAAGTACTCCTCCAAATGAAGTACTCCTCCAAATGAAGTACTCCTCCAAATGAAGTACTCCTCCAAATGAAGTACTCCTCCAAATGAAGTACTCCTCCAAATGAAGTACTCCTCCAAATGAAGTACTCCTCCAAATGAAGTACTCCTCCAAATGAAGTACTCCTCCAAATGAAGTACTCCAAATGAAGTACATACTATATAACAAGGAAAAATTAGTTCATGCAAACGTAGCACTATTCCCGTATTTTGCTGTATATTCGGATTGCGCACTTTCATACTTTTAAAAACCGTATGCGAGTGTGTGTCTTAAAGAAAAGCTTGTAGTGACGCACCATAGTAACAGCACGCATGGATAACATAAAATTTACTCAAGGCCTATTTTTGTTTGATATTGGAATATTTGTCCCTTATCCTTACGTTTTATAATTAAGTTAGCTCACGGAAACACTGCTTGATTTCCATATTTGTCTTTATCTTTTGGCTAACACCTTTGGCTTTCACGAATACATAAGCAATCGACAGGAAATATCGTGTTGGATGTGGTACTGGGACGTCCTTGGTCACTGGACGCTAGTATGGATGGCCGCGCAGCACCCAGCGCCCCTAGTCTCTTTATGCCTACTCTCAAAGTGGAATCTCTACTGTGCCCTTATTTTGCCAAACCCTGATCACGCCCCTCCACTTCCCCCTCAACACACAGGTAGGAGGGGACCACGGGCTAGCATCAGAAAGGAATGGAAATGTCGTGTGGCTAGGGCCTCCCGTCGGGTAGACCGCTCGCCTGGTGCAGGTCTTTCGATTTGATGCCACTTCGGCGACCTGCGCGTCGATGGGGATGAAATGATGATGATTAGGACAACACAACACCCAGTCTCTGAGCGGAGAAAATTTCCGACCCAGCCGAGAATCGAACCCGGGCCCTTAGGATTGACGCTGACCACTCAGCTACCGTGGCGGACATCAGAAAGGAATAAAAAAAATGAGATGTTACGACTTATCTACGTCTCATCAATAGTAGACAAGGATGTAACGAGAGAGCCGGCCGTAGTGGCCGAGCGGTTCTAGGCGCTTCAGTCAGGGACCGCGCGACCGCTACGGTCGAAGGTTCGAATCCTGGCTCGGGCATGGATGTGTGTGATGTCCTTGGGTTAGTTAGGTTTAAGTAGTTCTAAGTTCTAGGAGACTGATGACCTCAGCTGTTAAGTCCCATAGTGCTCAGAGCCATTTGAACCATTTTGTAATGAGAAAACTTGCAATTTCGTAAAACACAGAAGCAACTTCAACAGCAGAGGTGTGAACAAATTAGCTGCTTTGTAGTTACTTATTTCTTTAGGGAATCAGAACGAATATCTCAAAGCATTTCGGTCCAACTTTGAATTTTGCCCAAGTTGGGAAGTCAAATCTTCCGATACTTCCAAACCGTTCAGCTCTCTTTACAACTATGGTAACTAAACGAAAAGTACGCTTAAGGTGAGTGGAAGACCCGACAACTGATTAAGTAAGGGCTGGACGTGAGAGCGTGCAGTGCGTGACACAGAAGGGCGGTTTCAGCTGGCTGAGGGCAGACGCAAAGGAGACCGGCTGGGCCTTTCTGCACGTGGGCGGCGGCGGAACTCCGTGGGCGACGTCGGCAGACGCGCGCGGCGGACACAGGCTCGCGGTTCCAGGAGTCAGCGGGCAGTTGGCAACGCGTCGCGGGCCGGCTATCTCCACACATCCACATCCTGCCGGAAGGGGCCGCGCCGCCTTATCTCTGCCCGGCTCTCGACTCCCGCCGGCGGACACACACACACACACACACACACACACACACACACACACACACACACACACACACACCATCTTTGCGTATTTCTTCACTCAGTGGCCAAACCCCGTAACGTATTACTTTGGGACTAGCGGTGGGAAGGTTTATTTATATATTCCAAAATTTTATTAATTAATTTCAGCTAACAAGATCGGTGAATTCAGACCTCCACATCTATCGAGCCATCCTTACTGAGTCAGCAATGCAACTTTTATAGTACATCAGCAATATAGTTTATAAATTACTATCTGAACATATCCGGACATCTATTATTGGACATCTATACGGTGTGTGCCCACCCTTCACCGTTGTGACGGTTTAACTCTGCTAGGAACACATTCAATGACGCGTCTGAATGACAGTGTAAGGTCGATATCAAACCAGGGAACGTTATGTCGTTGGACGCTGAGGTTTGGAGCGAAATCCCACAAGTGTTCCACTTGGTTCAGGTTGAGACTCGAGAAGGCGAGTCTATTTCAGCTATGTTACTGTGGATGAACCATTGGTTCACAGATATTGGTTGATGACCCGATGCATTATCATGTTTATACAATCCATCGTTTGTAAACTTTTCATCTACTGTACCCAATAGCATTCACATCCTTCCGCATTTTGCGTTTTCTTAGTCGCCGTAATGGGACCACACCTTATCTACCAAAAACGTATATATGCCGGCATTTTAACTACACCACCTCTGCACTTCACCAATGACACTACGCACGATATCAGGTTAAGTTTTCCACGCGTTCGCCTAAGCCAAATCCTTCCATCGGATTGCGAAGACGTATAGCATAATCCATCACCCCAATGCACTCGCTTCCATTCATCTACCGTCCAGTGCTGTCGCTCTTTACACCACCTCCAACCGCCACTGAGCACTGACAACAGAAATGTAGTTTTTGTTATGGTTTTAGGGGGCAAAACTGCTACGGTCATTAGCGCCCGTTCTGTGGCTTAGGGAAGGATTTAAAAAACCAAATTGGAGATCAACAGCAATGAGAACGAAACTCAAAAAATGGGGAAACTAAAAACAGGAGGACAGCTTAAAGAACCACTATAAAATGGGGATTGTTTGTCCCTAAAAGGAGCTTCAAATGACTGACGTCATCTCACTGGCACTAATAAACTCGAGAACGCGATCGGCTGAGTGCGTGCCATCTGTTAAAATAGAAGATATATCAGGCGACACCTGTAAACGGGCGCGTAACGGAGTAAAATAGGGGCACTCAGGTAAAAGATGTCTCACCGTCCACAGTTGAGGGCAGTGGGGACATAGTGGGGGAGGATCGCCACTTGAAAGACGTCTATGGCTAAAAAGACAGTGCCCTATCCGGAGTCTAGTTAAAATTACCTCCTCCCGACGACGAGTTCGGGAGGAAGAGGTTCAAGCACAGGGAAGAGCTTTCACGTCCCGCAATTTATTATTGGGAAGTGTCGACCAATGTGAGTGCCATAAAAGAGCAACACGACGACATAAAACACTCCGCAGATCGGCGAAGGGAATCATGCGAATAGCTGGCCGAAGAAGAGAGACTGCAGCCTTGGCCGCCATATCGGCCGCCTCATTTCCACAGATACCAACGTGTCCTGGGATCCAGAGGAATGCCACATAGACGCCCCCCCAAGTGGAGCAAGTGGAGGCATTCCTGAATCCGGTGGACCAGAGGGTAGACAGGGTAGAGAGCTTGGAGACTGAGGAGAGAGCTGAGCGCATCTTAACAACTGTATCCGCTGATGGCGATGGATGTATTGGACAGCCTGGAGAACAGCGTAAAGCTCCGCAGTAAAAACCGAACACTGGTCGGGAAGTCTAAACCTATTAGGGGTGTCGCCAACAATATAGGCACTCCCAACACCAAATGATGTTTTTGAGCCGTCAGTGTAAATAAACGTGGCATCCTCCATCAGTGCGCATAGAACAGCAAACCCCCGACGATAAACGAGAGAAGGGGTACTATCCTGCAACAGAAATGTGTCGCTTACAATGAGCTACTCTACCACTGTACTGCACTCCATTCCTTTTAACGCCCTACGTAATGTCGTCGTGCTAGCTGTACTGTTGGTAGCACTTTGGAAGTCAGAAGTGATTCCTTACGCTTATTTCATGCTATTTCTTACAACCAGCCTTCACAATGTTCGACTGTTCCTATCCGTCAACACATGCTGACTTCCTGGCCTTTGTTTAGCTTGTGGTGGTTGTTTCTTCCCGTTTCAACACCACACTCACATCACCTACAGTCGACTTGGAAAGCTTTAGAGGGATTGAAATATCCGTGATTGATTTATTACCAGATGAATCCACTGACTTAGTCCACGTTCGAAGTCCCTGAGCTCTCCTAATCGACCCATCCTACTGTTACTGCTTCTATGCTGACGAAACAACGCTCCCCGCCTCCTTTTATACTGGCGGTTTCGCCTCTGCTGATATCTACGGGTAAACTGCGCATTCTGTATATAAATATACATTACGCTTACTACCTGAGCCCCCATCTTTCTCTGTTACTCGCTCCTGTATACGGGAACGCGTTATGCAGATCTTGGTGCCTCTCGCGTCCATCTAGAAAAGATAACCTGAAGATGCCTAAATAAGGCGACGCGCGTCGTTGAAAAATAAAAAACTAAATTGCAACCAAGACTGTTTATAACCAATACTGTTAAGCACTGGTTTGCTGTATGCGACATACGGATTGGAAGAATTTCTATAAATATATTTAATATGAGTATAGTGCATATACGGAAATATCACGGACGCCATTCATACGACGACCATTGCTTTCTACGATTACATTCCCGGTGTGACACCTGGAAGGTCGAACAAATGGATCTTCAACTAAAAAAAAAGAGGCGTGGCTCTGAGATAGAAAAAAAAATGGTTGAAATGGCTCTGAGCACTATGGGACTTAACATCTGAGGTCATCAGTCCCCTAGGTTTAGAACTACTTAAACCTAACTAACCTAAGGACATCACACGCATCTACGCCCGAGGCAGGATTCGAACCTGCGACTGTAACAGCCGCGAAGTTCCAGACTGAAGCGCCTAGAACCGCTCGGCCACAACGGCTGGATCTTTGAGATAGAAGAAAGACCTGAAATGGTGGGGATAACACGGGAGAACATCCATAAAAACATACTATACGAGAAGATATTCAAAGAGCAACTTTGTTTCAAAGAGAAGACAAAACTAAAAACTGGCAAAACGTGGACTGGAAAGAGGAAGGAACAACATAGAAAATGAATGCCAGAATCCTGTGCTAAGTTTGGCACAGGCACAAGAAATTGAAAAAGTGTGGTTAAAATAACGTGGTCCCGAGTTGGTCATACGAAATATTAATAATAAGAAGAAATAGTAACGAACACGACCAATTTTAAAAAATTGTCGGTCTTATTAACACTGAGTTATTTCCAAATTGCTGTCGAATGTGAGTAATGACATGTAACATCAATGTGTGGCAGCAGTCAGCAGGATTTAATGTGGAGAAAAAGTTGACTCATCAGAGGAAAAGCAGCAAGTAATACGGCAAGATTGGCAGAGCAGACAGAAGAAAGGCAACAAAACTAAAAAGACACGAGGAATGCATGGCTAATTTACAATGTGACTCCCCTATTAGATAGATGGAGAACAGTTAGGATATGCCGAGATGGAAGCAAAGGCAATAGCAACAGATAAAGCTGTGATCTCCTCTTCACACATATTAAAGCGTAGTTTGTTGCAGAATCGAACGACTGACATGGGGATTAATTTGGTGTTTATGTAAAGGTACAGACAAAATGCTTGACTTATCTGGTATCGCAGTTGTGGGATTGTAATTTTTGATACGTGACGGGGGAGTACTGACGACAGCAGTGATTAAGAACTATTAAGTTAACAGAACGTATGGACATCACGTCGGCTATTGGTGCTTACAGTCCAATCGTGCATAGAAAGGACTGATGCGATCAAAAAACGAAGTAAACGTAGCTCGGCGAAGTCGCCTGGAGTTTTCATTATTTGTGCCATAGTTAAATTTATCACAATGTTATAGATTTGGCAGGACTGAAGTCCGGACTAGTTTTTGAGATGAAATATTTTTGTAAATTTTTGGATCGCAAGTAGGCATGACAGATTTTCCTGCAGGTTGCAACTTTACTACGACGGACGACCTTATTAACGAAGGCCAACTCCTGCATTTAGGTCACAGTTAACGTTGTGCATGGATGCAAATTGTTCTATTTGGAAATATTACTTCCTTTTTGGCTAGAAAGAGGAAGCCGTCGCGAAATCTGAAGTACTTACAACTGGCTAGGAAAACAAGCTCTTTATAAAACTGTTCCACAATTATCAGACTGACGTTGAACTGAGCAAGTTCCAGAAAGTATACGTGCAGTGAACAACAAGGATTAGTGACCAGCGTATATGACGTGCTAGTGCGTGAGGTCCATAGCAAACGTTTCGGTTTCGTACAATACTACGCGTATACTTTTTTGGAACTTTATCAATTCAACGTCAGTAATCTGATGCCTTTGGAGCAGTTTTACAAAGACAGCTTCCTTCACCTAGCTAACTGTAAGTACTTCTGATTTTCTCTTCGCTTTCGCTACGGCCTGTAACCTTGCTCCCAACGTATTGTCTCTGAATACGTTACGTTACGTTGGGACCCCTCGCTATTGTCAGCTGTTGCAATGGTTGCATGGCGCCAGATTGCTTAAGTGAAACGAATAAGGACCCATTTGACAGGACTGGTAACAAATTGGACGAACGAGAAGCAGCTAATAGGAAGACACATGCATTATTAATTTATATTTTCAATTAAATAAGAAGATAATACAATTGCCCAGCACGTTACATAGCTCTTATGGAGGGCGTAAGTTAATTTCACGTTAATTATTCAGAATAGAGTCCTGAAGGAATTGCGTTATACTTGCCTCCTCGGCGGCCATTCTGGGTTTGGTCGGAGGGGCTACGTGAGGAGGGAAGAGGCCTCATGCTGCAGCGCGAGACAATGCCTCGTTCAATGAAAGGCCCTTGTGGAGGTGTTCGCGGGGGATGCCCGCCGCTCTGTACGGTGCAAGCTCCCTCATCATGGCGCCAAGTCCGCAGATGAATGATGCGGTGGAAGACTCGACTGTGGGTGCTACCAGTCAGATAAAATCACTTCTTGTGCGTGCAGTCATTTTAAATTGTTCGATGTCAGTCTTCTTTAACTTCAGGGACCCCCATTTTGTTCCGTTTTGGCCACTGGTCAGTTGTTCTGCCAATGATGAAATAGCTGTTACTTCTCAAACTTTTTACTTCCTCACCGTTGATTCTCTTCCATCCCAAGTTCGTTGGACTTCACCTGGGCGTCTTAAGAAACCACCATCCCAGGAGGGTTTACATCATATTGTGACATAATTTTCTTGAATTCTGCACTATTTTTATGAAACAGATCTACAGCGATCATTCGATCTATTCCTACAGATTCATTCACATGACAACACCTTGAAGCATTAATTAAGATCTCACACATTAGAAGTTCTGATGTAACGTAACTGACACTTCTGACCACTACATAAAATTGCTTAAAACTTATCCATTGATTCTCATTTTAGTTTATCAGTTTCCTTTACGAGTTTGAAGTGTTTTTATTTGGTTTCTCTTGGAAATTATTGCAGCATTACCAAGATGTATTGGTAATAGGGACTACCCCCTATTCGCAGTCACACACCCAACGTGAGCCGGTAATAGACCACTACCACCACATATAAGCCACACCACTAGATTTCGAGGAAGAAATAAAATATTTCGCGCAAAAGTAAGCCGCATACTAAGATACGAGAAAAATTACCTGAAATTTACTTTTAGTTAAATTTAAGAGGTAGGTATGTACCGTAAACATTTGTTCTAACATATGGTACAGCACACTGGCAACTATCGTAACGGTACCACATTTTGTCTTATCCACGCTCATCACTATCATTACTGGTAGTCACTTCATCACTGACACTTCCATCATTTTCTTCGTTCTCTTCCCACAATACTTCACACTCGCTGCCATCCAATGCATTCGATATGCAGCATTCCTTGAACCCCTTGATGATTGATTGTAATGATATGCAGGACGATGACGCAACAATCCACTCGCGCAGAAAGGAGACTGATGGCTTCTTAATCTTACCAGACTGTTGGGAGGCATGGTCTTCTTCCAGGAGTCAATATAAATACATTTTTTCGGAGGTTGTCTTTGAAAGGCGTGTGTAGAGCCACATATACAGGGTGATTCCCGAGGACGTGCAAAAATTTTAATATGTTATTTTACAAGAAAAGCTAAACAGAATATATAAACATAGGTCTGCTAATGTTTAATTACGGAGTTACAGCTAATAAAAGATTTTGCTTGAAATTTAGCGACTTACGCTAATATGAAGCCATCGCAGAACTGTAAGAGGTTGAAGTAAAGCAATATTTCCATTCATTTTGTTGTCATTGGTCTGGTGAATCTAGTAAAACATGTCCCAGACATTAATCTGCAGTAGTTTTCCAAAACTCTAGCACGCCTCCCGACAAACCCGATTTCTCAACTTACACCATACATTACCGGTTTCGTGCCACTGCGCTTTGGCCTCATTACTCACGGAATGTCCGAAAGACGCGACACCACATACCGGGTGATCAAAAAGTCAGAATAAATTTGAAAACTTAATAAACCACGGAATAATGTAGATAGAGGGGTAAAAATTGACACAATTACTTGGAATGACGTGGGGTTTTATTAGAACCAAAAACAAAGTTCACAAAATGTCCGACAGATGGCGCTGGACAGCAAAACTTCAGTGACTGCGCATGACAATCGTGTATAAAAAGAGCTATAATGAGAGAGAGAATCAGATGCGCCAGCAGTCGCAGCATGTTGACGTTACCTGAAAAGGCGCTTTTAGTGAAGCTGTATTATCAGAATGAGGAATGTGCTAGCTCAGCGTTACAATCCTATCGCCATAGGAAGAGAACACAAACGGGTAAAGATCCGTTGACAAATGCAGCTGTGCCGAGAATGATTTCGAGGTTTTAAGCCACGGGTTGTTTAGACGATAGACCCCGTAGTGGCCGACCGAGCACAAGGCGTAATGCTGCTGAGACAGTTCAGGGAGAAATGGAGACTGTAGTGGGTTCGTCTATGCACGGGGAAGTCAGCACTCGTGCAGTCACACGTCGCACCGGCATTGCATACATTCGGTTGGCACTTAGGCGTACCCTCCGATGCTATCCGTACAAAATCCATCGGCATCATGAGCTGTTACCTGGCGATTTAGTGAAGCGGAGGGCATTTGCGGTGTGGGCGTTTCAAAAGATGGCGGAAGGTGACGATTGGTTGAGTAACGTGTTGTGGACCGACAATGCTCACTTCACGCTCCGAGGGTCTCACAACGCCCACATCTGCAGAATTTGGGCTATCGAAAATCCTAGAACTGTCGTGGAAACTCCATTGCACGACGCGAAAGTCGCGGTATGGGTTGGATTTACCACATCTACCGTTATCGGACCTTTTTTCTTCGAGGAAACGCGTGATTCTGGTTTTGTAACTGCTACCGTGACGGGTGAGAGGTACGCCGATGTGTTACAGAATCGCATCATCCCCAGCCTGGCTGATAAACACCTGCTGGAACGTACGATGTTTATGCAGGATGGCGCTCCACCCCATATTGCTAGACGCGTGGAAGATCTCTTGCGCGCGTCGTTTGGTGGTGATCGTGTGCTCAGCCGCTACTTTCGTCATTCTTGGCGTCCCAGGTCCCCAGACGCTCAGTCCGTGCGATTATTGGCTTTGGGGTTACCTGAAGTCGCAAGTGTATCGTGATCGACCGACATCTCTGGGGATGCTGAAAGACAACATCCGACGCCAATGCCTCACCATAACTCCGGACATGCTTTACAGTGCTGTTCACAACATTAGTCCTCGACTACAGCCATTGTTGTGGAATGATGATTGACATATTGAGCATTTCCTGTAAAGAACCTCTTTGCTTTGTCTTACTTTGTTATGCTAATTATTGCTATTCTGATCAGATGAAGCGCCATCTGTCAGACATTTTTTTAACTTTTGAATTTTTTTGGTTCTAATAAAATCCCATGTCATTCCAAGCATGTATACCAATTTGTACCTCTCTATCTACATTATACCGTGATTTATTCAGTTTTCAAATTTATTCTGACTTTTTGATCACCCGGTATATAAAGCTGAATATGCTGGCCGGTGCATCCACGGAGCACAAATCCACAAGCAAGGGCTGCAGACTGGGGGCACGAGCGGCAGTACGCGACAAGCAGCAGCCAGAGGCCCGGTAACCGCCGTCTTCCTCTCTGCGGCTACTCGGAAGCGACAACGAAGCGGTGCTGAAAGCGGGGGAAGTGCGCGCCAGCCAACTCTAACAAGAGGCGGCTGGGGGCGGCGCGCTGACAGCCGCGGAGAGCGAAAGCGACCGCGCGGGGACCGAGGTCGCGCTTTCATCACGGCGGGGGCGGACGGAGGGGGATTCATTCCGGGATCCGCACACGACAATACCTCCAGGGACGCTGCAGCCTCGTCGCGGCAAGCCCGTCACATCCAAGCTGCATCGTTTCTCTCTCTGTGTGTGTGTGTGTGTGTGTGTGTGTGTGTGTGTGTGTGTGTGTGTGTGTGTGTGTGCGCGCGCGCGCGCGCGCGCGCTTGTGTGTGTGTGTCGATCTCAATCGCGACGTCATTAGTTCCCTTGCTGAAATAATCTGACAAGGGAACTTCCCGACTGGTCCTCTTTGTTTTTCTTCATACGTATAATAAGTCAAAGTAATTGCACGGATATCAATTTCCAAGAGCAGTAACAGGCTCGTAAAAATTACATTTGTCTATGTTCGTGCCTCATCACGTACAATAGACTTCCAGCGTCTCAGCAGATCCGTTGGGAGCTCGTGGTGGTATTATGCACAGGGCGCTCAACATAGAGGTCATCAGCGCCCTTACTCAACTAACGTAATAGAGGCGTGGTCATGAGATGTTAAAAGTATGCAACAAAATGTAAATTAAAAAAACGTAGTCCGCAACCGTCCTGTGACTCATTCGCTCACACTGTCAACGAAACAGCAAAAGGCGTATGCCACAGGGCAGTTTGCGAGTAAAGTACATAGGCTATGACCACACATTTGAAATAGTGAATCAAGGAAATGAATCTACACGAACAACTGGAAAATAGAAGATAAAGCAACAAACTGAAAACACGTCACAATCTTGAAACGAAGACAGTACTGAGAATACCAGATGTCACACTTAATCTTAAAACACGAACTCATAGCGTAGCGCCTACGTCTTAGCTGTCAAGTCGCTAGTTTGATTCTCATTAGCAGCAACCTTCATATTACTTTTATCTACAGCAATATTTAGAATCACATCTAAGTGTTAACAAATAATGAATCAGTTTTTAACAAAATGAATCCTTTAAATTTCACGAAATTGCAAATATTCACAATAAATTAAAAAACAAAATAGAAAACTAAATACTTCATATCTAGTGACTGAACAGTATTTATCGATATAAACATTTTTTATTTAACAATAAGGCATTCAGCAATCTTGTATCATTTTAATTTATTAATTAAAATTTCCATTTTATAATACAGAATTCATATAACAGAAAAAAGTTTCTACAGCGACAATCTACTTTTCAATTACGATATTTAAACGCTAATCAAGGGACTACATGGGACTGTTAAAACGCTCTAACTGTTAAAACGCTCTAACATTTTCCTACTTAACATCACTCTACGATCTTCAGAACATCAAAGCCGATTTTTTCCTGAAGTCCGCAATACTGCTTTAGGAAATTGCTGTTCAATCATTGGCCTTTTAAAAATGTTGTTAATGGCTTTTAGATCCACACTCATTTAGTCATCTACATGAATTTCTTACTCTTTAGAACTTTATTCCTACCATTTCTTAGCATGTGTTTTAGGTGGTTTAGGTAGGTCAGATAAAACATGTTTGCAAAAGCACATGGAGAGCTAAATAGTTACGAAGAAGGTTGAAAATTGAACAATGTGAGACAGTGAATTATGTCAGTTAAAATAGAGTGAAACGGAGATATTACTAATTTAGTGGATAATACATTTTCATTAGAAATATTGCCAATATACTGTAATTCCTGCATACGTCCTAGAAAAGTCAGTAATAGTTAATATAGTTAACTCGCACAAATTAACAGGTAAATTCAAATTTACAAGTTACTCCTACCTCAACGTAATAGTGTTTCATCTGATTGCATGTATCTATTTGCCATTTAATAATTACGCACACAGCAAGAGAATGAGTTCTTATGTACCCTGTAGTCTTTTGCTGCCAACTCGGACTGTCGCATAGAAAAAGTAAGTGGTTCACATCCTCCGATTCCACAGTCACTCAACACCACGAATGTAGTATAGGTGCTGTCTGAAGCATGTGTGATTCATCCTGGATCGTGCTATAGTGGATACAAACTTTGTCGTAACAGCTCTTCATGTACATTGGTTTGCTTGCTATTACTATTGACATACTGGCATAGCGTCGGTCTCTCAAATCCGAAGAGGACACGACCATATGGTCCCCTTGTAAGACTTATCAGGTTAAGATAACCATACTGGCGAAACGTTACACGCCCTTACAACGGGCATTAACAACTGTATACCAATAACACTGTAAGACTGAGAATTGTTTGCTGTTGGATTCAGAAGCATCTGACCCATCTTACATTTCAAGGCAGTGGGTTGCTCTGTACTGTTAATGAAATAAATAAATACCCCCTACAAGACATCGCGCTAGTATACCTGCTGGTCTACACAGCCTCTTGCGCTAGTAATGAACTCAGCTTTGGGAGGGCGACAGTCTATAAAGTTCTTCAGGTTTGTCACGTCCGGCGCAAGGCGATGGCAGCTCTCTGAGCTACCAGACTGCTCGAGTGTTGACTGCTACGTTTCATCCGCTGTTACAGCTACCACCAGACAGTTTGAGTGACTTAGCTGGCCACAGCAGAAGTAACAGACTACCAGAGTACTCGCAAAATCAGGTACGTATGCGTGCAACTTTGGAAACAGGGCTGTCTTCTTAGAACACAGTAACACCCACCACATACTCTTCATGAAGATTTACTAGAAATGGCATACTTTATTATCAATTATTCTAAAGTTAACATCCTGGTTCACGTTCTCGGTAACCTAACCCATGGTACAAAAAATCGCTCCCAAAATGCCACACAACCGCCTCTGCCCCAGCTACACTAAGAACTCTTGGGATAGCGATACGCACGTATACAGACAGCGTACACAAGGTATGAAACGGCAGTGCGCTGTCTGGGTTGTCATTTCTACTCAGGCGATTCCATGTGAAAAGCTTTCCGACATGATTATGGCCGAACGACAGGAATTAACAGACTTTGAACACGTAGTCGTAGCTGGAGCTAGACACATGGGACATTCCACTTCGGAAATAAGTAATTCAATATTCCGAGATGCACTGTGTCAAGAGTGTGCCGAGAGAACCAAATTTCAGGCTATACGACTCCTGATTTCAGTTGTTAAGATCTGACGGTAGGATTCGAGTGTGGCGCAGACCCCACGAAGCCATGGACCCTAGTTGTCAACATGGCACTGTGCAAGCTGCTCCGTAATAGTGTGGGCTGTGTTTACATGGACCGCTGGGTCCTCTGGTCCAATTGAACCGGTTCGGCTACTTGGAGACAATTTCCAACTATTCATGGACTTTACGTTCCCAAACAACAACACGCCATGTCACCGGGCCACAATTGTTCGTGACTGCTTTGAAGAAAGTCTTGGACAATTCGAGCGAATGATTTGGCCACCCGAATCGACCGACATCAATTCCTTGGAACATTTATGGGCAATAGTACGTGCCAGCTCGTGCACAAAATCCTGCACCGGCGACACTTTCACAATTACGGGCGGATGTAGATACAGCTATGGCTGAGTATTTCCGCAAGGGACTTCCAACGACTTGTTGAGTCCATGCCACGTCGAGTTACTGCACTACGTCGAGCGAAAGGAGGTCTGACACGATATTAAGAGGTTTCCATGACTTGTCGCAACAGTGTACACTCTTCATACACTGCGGTTTCAACGCCCCATTAGGACATCGCTGCATCAGATTCCTTTCACCATCTGAGATAATGGAAAAATGGCGACTCGTCTGACCACACTACATCGATCAGGTATCGCCCAGTTTGCGTGTTGTTTCCCGTAATGTAGGCGTATGGGCCTGCTATGATGGATAGCATCTCGCGAGGTACCCGACGGCAAATGTGCATTCCCTTCGCAATTTTCGCTCGTAAACTGCGTCAGCTGGTCCAGCAGCAATTCCTGTCGGATTCGAAAACTTACTGCCATCGTCAAGGCGTGACTTTCGCTTCCAGTACTTATCAGCAAATTTTACGACCACTGCGCTCACGCCAGAGCTCTCAGTGTGGCACTTCGGTAAGACTAAATTGCATAAACAAACTCAGACTAATACTCTCCGATTTCATACATATTCACCTTTACATATATAAAAATCACGCATAGTGTAGAATTATCAGCTTTAAAATGAGCTGTAAGAATCCTAGCTGAACTATACAATAATGACTCAGGAAATAATGGCCGGAGATAATCCAGCTGCAGAAATATTCAGTCATGCTGAATCTAAGGCCGCCCGTTACTGTGAAAGTTTTCTCTGCGCAGTATTTCGTGCATAAGCTGACATCTCGATTATGTCCCAAACATGTTCGATGGGGTTCACGTCGGCCGATCCGGGTGGTCAAATCATTCGAGCAAACTGTGCAGAATGTTCTACAAACCAATCGCGAATAACTGTGGCCCAGTGTCGTTGTTTGGGAACATTGAGTGCATGAATGCTAATGGTGTGCAAGTAACCCAACGGAAGCATTTACAGTTTATGATCGCTTCAGTTGGACCAGAGGACCCAGTCGTTTCCATATAAGCATAGGCAACACCATTACGAAGCCACCACTAGTTAGCGCAACGCCTTGTTGACAACCTGCGTACATGGCTTCGTGGGTCTACGCCACACTCGAAACCTACCATCAGCTATTACTAACTGAAATAGGCACTCATCTGACCAGGCCACGGTTTTCTAATCGTCTATGGTACATCCGGTATGGTCACAAGCCCAAGAGAGGCGCTGCAGACGATGTCGTGCTTTCAGCAAATGCACTCGCGTCGGTCGTGTGCTGCCATAGCCCATTAACGTCAAATTAGACCACACTTTCTTACAGATACATTCGACCTACTGCAGCCATTTCAAGCAGTGTTGCTAGACTATTGCCACTGACAACTATGCAAACACCGCTGCTCGCGGTCGTTAAGAGTGAGCTAATGCCTGAAATTTGGTGTTCTCGGAATATGGATTCCCTAACGATTTTCGAAATGGAATGTCCCAAGTGTAACTCCAACTACAAATTCCGTGTACAACGTCTGTTAATTCCCCTCATACGGCCACGATCACGTCGCAAACCGTTTCACATGAACCACCGGAGTACAAATGACAGCTCCACCAATGCACTGTCCTTTTATACCTTGTGTACACGACACTAATCTGTCTGTATATGTGCCATGTCGCTCTATCCCATGACTTGTCACTTCAGTGTTATATCGTTCTTAGCCCCTGTGCAGTACAAATGCTACATCCAAATTTTATTTTTTCTATCTCAGGAAATTAACCAAACTCGCTGTGCCTAATTATAACATATACTTTAAGCCATGTGCTTTCACGGCATCACTTGTTTTCGTCTCTTTACGTTCCCAGCAGCTTGCAGCATCTGCTTAAACAAAGCTGTTTATGAAACTTACTGGCAGATTAAAACTGTGTGCCCAACCGAGACTCGAACTCGGGACCTTTGCCTTCCGCGGGCAAGTGCTCTACCAACTGAGCTACCGAAGCACGACTCACGTCCGGTACTCACAGCTTTACTTCTGCCAGGCAAAGGTCCCGAGTTCGAGTCTCGGTTGGGCACACAGTTTTAATCTGCCAGTAAGTTTCATATCAGCGCACACTCCGCTGCAGAGTGAAAATCTCATTCTGGAAAGCTGTTTATCTTAGTGTCAGCAAGTCTCCAAAAAATTTTAGTAATTTTGGACTAGAATGGGTGTGTACCATGCTTTAATGAGCAAAGATACCCTACAATATTGAATAAGTGATTGTTTATTTCATCACAAGAATGTAGCCATATGTTGTTTTTGATGTAACACTGGTACTATATTTGGCAACAGCTTATGTTTTCACATACCAGTGGTTCTGTTTTCATAATTCTTAGGCGTTTTAATTCAGTTTTCCGAATACTGCATATATCTCAATTATTTTCTAACAAATAGTATTCACTTTGAACACTTACAAATTTTTCGAATCGAACCACTTTCTTTAAATTCCCGAGAATAATGCATTGACCACTAATGCAAGCATTTCACTCACAAAATCTAAGCTCAGGACTGAGGAGGATATTGGTGAGGCAAAACCTTGTTTACTAGCACGTTCTCAGAAAATATTTACTGTGAACCGACAGATGCACCATCCTTTTCTGTTTATTTTACAGTCCGATGAGTGACAGATGTGGTGCTACAGATGACTGTTGAAAATTAGGTGGACTGATAGGGTAAGGAATGAATTTATTCTCCGTATAATCGGAGAGGAAAGGATTACGCAGAAACACTGACACGGAGAAGGGACGGGATGATAGCACATGTGTTAAGACGTCAGGCAATGACTTCCATAGCACTAGAGGGAGTTGTAGGGGGCAAAAACAGAAGAGGAAGACAGAGATTGGAATATATCCAGCAACTAATGGAGGACTTAGGTCACAAGTGCTACTCTGAGATGAAGAGGTTAGCACAGGAGCGGAATTCGTGGCATGCCGCATCGAACTAGTCAGGAGACTAATGACTAAAAAGTAAATAAATAAATATGAGTGACTGCATCCTGCACAATGCTTCGGTGTTGGCATAAATGTGGCTGTGAAACCGTATGATGTGTCAATAACGTGTCAACATAATCCGTTCCCTGTCCTACAACATTAGAGCATGGAGCGAGAGAAAAGTTGAGATATGTATGTCGCCATTTGTGTTCAAATCTTTATTTGGTTTTCTACATTAACGGGGTCTCATGGAAGCAGCGTCGCTATGTTTTGAAGATCCATGAGCTCTCTGCTACACCGTCGTATGGACTGCCCAGACGTTACGTTGCTAGGAAAGAATGAGAATTCTTTCGCTTGCAAGAGCACCAAATGCCAGAGCTCAATTCTTAGAACTATTAAAAAAAAAAAACGCTTGTATGTTGTGTGCGCAACAGAAGCACTACAGTTTACCAGAAATTTTCAAATAACGTTGACACACAAACACGCACGCTGTGTGACAGGATGTGTCGTCAAGTTTCCGATGACACAAGTTCCCCGAGTGCGAAAGCAGAGACCGCACTACTTCCCATCGGAAGACCGATGTCGCAGTTTCTCTGGCGAAATACACGCGGCGTGACACATCTCTTGTTATTTCTTACCAGGACGTAGCCAGCCACCTCAACGGCGTGGTGGAGTAATGTACTCACAATAAAAGACGGAATATGAAACGTTTATGGAACAGACACTTGGGTATGAACGCAATTTGCTGACTAGGTCCTCACTCGAAGCTAAGATCTTAACTAGCCTGGCGTTCCCATAACGCATGCCTGAACAGAACATGCCAATGTCATGAAAACCAGTTTACGAAAAGAGAACTCACTCTTCCTTAAAGCCATCTGTTTATTGGGATATTCTACTGTTTCCCCAAATCATTCTCAGTGAATGACAAACCATGACCACAATGACCGCCATCCGCACATTTCCTTACAAATTACTAATATCAGTACAATATTTCGTTACTACTTTTCTTTCACAGTTCATTATTTTTGTATTAACAAGTTACCTACGTGTTGGGATCGCGTCTTGTTTATGATGAAGTCTACTGGAATAAAATAACAGAAGAAAATTGGAACAGATCGTCGAGATCACCAGCTCCAATGACGGGACGAGCAACAAGAAATCATCACAGCACTTGCCGAAAGTACTTTTACCTAAACACAATTGACAGCCAACGCCTGTATTTGTAAGCCCATCTCGTTTCTTCCAGGATCAGTCTATTATCATTATCAATAATCAACTTTACAACCGTAAAACATACGATGACGAAGTTACAGCTAAGGATTTTACAATATCAGATACATAGGAAATATATGACCAAAACTATAGATATTGAGTAATTCGCAAACTATTGATTACTTACATATTCTTGAATACAAAATTACTTATTTATACTCAAGTTGATTCATGAAAACCATATTTCGCCTTGCATGTTTAAGTCAAATACTAACGTGAGAAGTGAAAGTACTTCAACCATAAACAAAATACATGTTTCGGCATTAACTTTATGCTCACTATTGTCATAATTACTATAAATCATTACAACCTTTTCAGGGTAATGGATTGCTGTCGGATGAAATCGGACGATGGAGATGGAATTAGATTACCAAATGAGAGATTGAAAGTAGCTGACATTTGCTATTTGGACGCTAAAATGACTACATATTAGCCGAGGCACAACAAGGATATAAAATACGGACTGACAATAACAAGAAAAGCTTTTCTGAAACAGAGGACTTTGTTAACGTCTAACAGTAGTTTGTTAGAACATCCTTTCTGGAGGAATTTTTCTGGAGTGTAGCCCTGTACGGAAGTGGAAAATAGACGATGAACAATTAGGACAAGAAGAGAATAGAGATTTTGAAAGAGTGCTACTGAAGACTGCTGCAAATTAGATGAGTAGGTACTCATCCGAACCGAGGAAAAAAGTTATGGGACAATCAGATTAGAAGAAGGGATCGGTTAGTAACAGACATTCTGAGGCGTCAAGGAATCGTCATTTGATAACGTGAAAGAAGAGTGTGTGTGTGTGTGTGTGTGTGTGTGTGTGTGTGTGTGTGTGTGTGTGTGTGTTTTGGGGAGTAAAAGAAGACGTAGACGAATAGACTACTCAGGTTCAAATGGAAGTCGGTTATATTACTTATTCGAACAGGCTACACAACTGTGGAGAATCCGAGGATTTCTGTTTGTTTGGTTATGTGAAGGACCTAGAATATGTGCCTTGTTTGCTGAACAGAATTCCAGAAGTTAAAATGCGCGTTCGTTCGCATCGGCGACTCCACATATACTTCAGAATCTATGGCGTGAACTGGGTTATGGCTTAGACAACTTGTCCGTATGAGAGAGGAGTCATATATAATGCAACACCTATAAATTAAGTGGAAAAAATGGCTCTCTCCTTTCCATTCTCAGTCATTATTATCGATGTATGGCTGTGTATTAAACTATTATAGCCGTCTGCAGCCTCTACAACCATTTTGAATTGCCCTGAACATCACAGTGAAAGCCAGACCAGCTGCCTTGCAACGCTGGCTACACACCAGCGCCGGAGTCACGCCCTGGATATTTCGCTGTCTTTCCACGCATATTCAATCGGAGGCTGCGAGAGACTGTACGTTACGGAGAATGAATGTCAGGAATAACTGTGGCTTTCAACACGCCTCTTTCTGAGGAACAATTCTGCCCGCATCCTAGCGACGGCGCACAGTTTCACACAATCATCTAAAAAGTTTCATTACATGACCGATGTAAGGGCTAATTTGGTAAACACTGCGATTCAACAGGGATGACAGGACTGAAGGAGGCAGAGGGCGACCACCGCAGGTGTAGCTGTGAATAGAAAAAAACAAAGGGGGAGAGAGAGAGAGAGAGAGAGAGAGAGAGAGAGAGAGAGAGAGAGAGAGAGAGAGGAGAGAGACAGACTCCGTGTTAGGAAGAAGAAAAAGTGAGAGTCAGGCCTAATACTGGTTCTACATCGAGATCTTCATACACAGGGGGTCAGAAAAAGTCTGAATAGCTTGTAACGGTTTTGCATGGTAGACTGTGTTGAGAAATAACATACGAAAAAAATTAGATACGTTGCGCCTTTTCCGAGTTACTTACCATTGAAGCTAGCCAAATTCAAGCGGCCCACCAGAAACTATAATTAGTGTCAATTGTTCTCATAGCGTAGGTGATAGCGCGCGAGACCGCTCAGCCTTTGGCTCTGACGCGATCGTTACTACCGTCCCACGTCCAAATTTTGTATCGCACTCTTGCTCGGTTTTAGGAAATCAAAGAAAGAACACGTTTGGCGACACCGCCTCTGAGGGGCCGCTCGAATTTGCGCGGGCAACGACCGGACTGGCTAACTTTAATGCCAACTCGGAACCGGCGCGACGTATCTAATTTTTTGTTAACAATTATTTCTCGCCACGGCCTACCCTGCAACACCCTTACGAGCCTCCAAAACTGTTTATGAGCACCATGTATACTCCGCAAGCCAATATCCAGCACATGGTGGAAGGCACTTCATACCAATGTTATGAGTTTTCTTTCCTATTCCATTAGGGTACTAAGCAAGGGAAAAATGGCAGTCTAGACGCGTCTTAATCTCTCATATCTTATTCTCGTGATCTCTACGCGAGACATACAACAGTGACAGCATGACAGTAAAACTCTTCTTCCAAAACGGTTTCTCTAAATTTTTCCCGCACGGTTTGGCGAGAATTACATCTCACTACTCCTACGGGTTCCTATTAAAGTTCCCCAAGAATTACCGTTACACCTTCGTATGTGCCCTGCCGACTGTTCTGTTGTGACACGGGATAAGGACTCCTAACAATGGAACAACATCCTGTAATTTGAGACTGGGAACGGGAAACGCTGAAAGTGCGAAATATCAGAATGTACGGAAACAGGAAGGAAACTACGAGAGATGACCATACGAATCATTGATTCGAAGGAATTTCAATAGTATGATAGTTTCACAGTAACGACTGACAGAAAAGGGTGTTGCAGAAGTGTATTAAGTTTAGAATTTTAAAAGAATTAAAAATGTTTAGTGCCATGCTTCACCTTCCAAGGTATCGCTGAATGCGCACAGCATCACCTCATTTATTTCTGGGCAGTAAAAAAGAACAGTTTGACATCACTGACATAATGAGAAATAAAATTCCCGGTATTCCACTTCAAGAAAATCGAACATAGCTACTAGTTCCTCCTTTCTGAGCAAGAGCTGCCCTTTGTTTGCTATATCCGGTTTTCCGTGAATTCTTAGCTTCGAATTCTCCCTCATGTTTCTAATGCTGCCTTCCTTCGGCATAACAAAAACACTCCACACAAAAGATTCACGTCGAAAATAACAAATGAATTAAAACGTACTATCGCTTGTTGGTAGGAAAGCGAGCGAGAAACACGTTACAACATGTTTATTGCCGAGGTTTAGCACATTAAGCGTTCCTCACGTGACGAACAGAGGAACTTTCACACTACTACATCTACTGGATGTATTTTGAAGTACAAGGAGGTTTCTCCAAAACCTATCTATGAAGTTTTTAGCCATTATTTACAGATAAATCTAAAACATCCAATTCTCGTACTTTCAGTGTTTTCCATTTCCAGTCTTAAACTGGTTACATTATTGTGTGATTTCCTTTGCGGCTACTTTGCCTTTTCCGAGTACCCTTCTGTCTTCTCCAATCACCTTCCCTTAGGTGATCGTTCCATTTCATCTCGCTTCTTAGTACGGGCCCTTGCCTAGTGATTCAGGGATGTTACGAAAGTGGCCATCCTGGGGGTTCCCGCGTCTCTCTATAACAGCTGCAACTTCTGCAGCCAGATTTTCTTTCCACAATGACACCAGGGAGCAGACTTTCGAAAACATAAGCAACAAAAGTAGTTATAGATTGCAACACACAATATTTCTCAATACTGTTAAATGACGGCTAGCAGTTTCCGTATGTGACTGGTCTAGGATTTGGTCTCAAATCTATCTGATTCAATAGCACAATGTTGCGACACCGCTAGGAAGGGGCCTCGTCAGTACAGAGTTGAGAAAACTAACAATAGCTTTGTCAGCAACAAGATAAGCGAACAATATATGGCGTCACTAGACGATACTACACAAACGTGATAAAGCAAAAACAATGCAATCTCAAAGTGCAGCAAGGACCAGGCGAAGCTGTCCGAAATAAACACGCAACACCTCTTGTAGCTCGCTAAGGAGTCGTATGTGTTCGTATCGACCACGTTCGCAACAGTCGCCGTAGTGGAATGCAATGATGCAGACGGTTACCAAGTGGTCTCTCACGAGTGCCTAATTTCAGTTTTTCATCCACTCACGATCTGTACCACCAACAAAAATACTAATAACTCCAGAAACACCGAAGTACACTACTGTCCGTGCAAAACGCTGAGAGACTGATCTTATTCCTAGCGGATAAGCGACGTCAGCGCAATAACCACGGTGTCAGCTTGAACTAACGACTGTTGACAACAGATGTACACTCGACCAGCAGTTGTGAGCAGGCAGAGTTAAGCCGAGGACGTGCGACTCTAGCGTGTCAACATTGTGTCACAAATCGCAATAGAGCAACATATGTCTAAATCAAAAGTTCAAAACATTCTCCAGAATGTTTTACAGAAGAGAAACGCATAATCTAATTTTGTTCCGCATACATTGATCCTGAACAAAAACTACGCGTGGCCGCCTGTCGTGACTTGGCTGAAATGTCAAACATGGGCAATTCTTCCATGGAAAGAATCATCGCAGGCGACGAGCTTGAGTTACTAATACGAACGCAGCACGAAATGACTAACTGCAGCAGTATACATGAAGGGTCAACGCTTTCACGATATAATCGACTTCAAACCGATGTGACACGAGTAACATTCCAAAGAAGGATTTGTAGCTAAAATTACTCGTCAGTGCTTTCTCTCCGGACGAACTGCAACAATAAATGTACACTTAAAAATGCATCTCTGGAGAACCCACAACTTTAAACAGTGTAATCGGTATCAAGCCTGGAAATCGCTGTTTCCATCAGCGGAAGCAGTCAACAGCGGCCACGGATTTGGCTAAGAACACGAGTAACCTAGTGCAGAAGCAACCTCGAGAAGTAAAGCAATGACGATTGTGACAGGTGTGGAGTTGTCGACGTCGAGATGGAATCATAGTCTTACATGTACCGAAACTAATAGCATGCGGATATTAGTCCTGGAAAACAAACGTTTGATTCTAGAAAGCAACAGATACCAGCGCCCAGACTGATGCAGTGTTCTAGAATGCGTTCGATGCAGTTCGGCACTGCCGCCTAATGAACTAAACTGCCAGACCAGCTGTGACATTGATTAGAAGTTACGCGAGACTTTTCGTAGATGATGCTGTTCTATACAGAAGAGCCCAAATGCATAAAATGTAGTGAAATGCAATAAGATCTACAGAGTATTGATGTGATGTACTACTACAGTGGCATTCACCTGAAGATGGCCAGAAGACTCCGCGCCGAAATATCGTGGCAGACCGTTACTGATATCCGGCAGTTCTCCCGTGTTTCTATGGAATCTACAGAGTATTGGAGCAGGAATTGGATTAACGGATAAATAGGCAGAAAAAGCCATTATCGTATGATTACACGATCGCAGTCACAACCATTAAAAATTGTTGAACACGCGTACAGATCGATTTAAAGTGGGACGACCACATAAAAGTAAACGCAGCAAAGGGAATTGCCAGGCTGAGATTTATTGGAAGAATTCTCACGAAGCGTTCCTTACCCACTAAAGAGGTAGCTTACCTAAGGCCCGTTCGACCAGTACTTAAACACTGCTCGTCAGTCGGGGATCCCTATCAGATAGGATACACAGAGGACATACACCGAATCGCCAAAGAAACCGGTATAGGTAAGTGTATTCGAATACAGAGATATATAAGCAGGACGAATATGGCGCTGCGGTAGGCAACGCCTATATAAGAAAACAAGTGTGTAGCGCAGTTGTTAGACCGGTTGCTGTGTCCCATCGCAAGTGCGCCGACTATAAAACCACGTTCAAATTCACATTTTGATAACTTGCTATTGGGTTCTCCAGAGATGCATATTTAAGTGTACATTTATTGTTGCAGCCGTCCGGCAGTGAAAATACTGATGAGTAATTATGCGCAGTTGTTAGATAGGTTACTGCTGCTACAATGGCAGGTTCTCAAGATTTAAGTGAGTTTGAATGTGCTGTTATAGTCGCCACATGAGCCATCGGACTAGCGATGAAGTGGGGATTTTCCCGTGCGATCATTCAAAAATGGTTCAAATGGCTCTGAGCACTATGGGACTTAACTGCTGAGGTCATCAGTCCCCTACAACTTAGAACAACTTAAGGACATCACACACATCCATGCCCGAGGCAGGATTCGAACCTGCGACGGTAGCGGTGCGATCATTACACGAGTGTACCGCGAATATCAGGAACCCGGTAAAACATCAAATAGATATCGCTGCGGTCGGAAAAAGATCCTGCAAGAACGGGACCAACTACAGTTGAAGAGAAACGTTAAACGTGACTTAAGTGCAACCCTTCAGCAAATTGGTGCAGATTTCAATGCTGTGAGCGAGCGAACCATTTAACGAAACATCATCGATATGGGCTTTCGGAGCCGAAGACCCACTCGTGTACTTTTTATGGCTGCACGACATAAAGCTTTACGCCTCGCCTGGGCCCGTCAGCACAGACATTGGACAGTGTATGACTGGGAACACGTTACCTGGTCGGACGAGTCTCGTTTAAAATTGTATCGAGCGGATGGACGTCTACGGGGATGGAGACAACATAGTGGATCCATGGACCCTGCGTGTCAGCAGGGACTATTCAAGCTAGTGGAGGCTCTGTAATTGTGTGAGGCGTGTGCAGTTGGATTGATATAGGACCCCTGATCCGTCTAGATACGACTCGGACAGGTGAACACACACGTAAGCGTCCTGTGATCACTTGCATCCACTCATGTCCATTGTGCATTCCGACGGACTTGAGCAATTCCAGCAGGACAATGTGACACCCCACACGTTCAGAATCTCTACAGGGTGGCTCCAGGAACACACTTCTGAGTTTAAACACTCCCACTGGCTACCAAACTCCCGAGACATGTATATCATTGGGCTTATCTGGGATGCCTTGCAACGGTCTGTTTAGAAGAGATCTCCAGCCCCTCGTACTCTTAAGGGTTTGTGGACAGCCCTGCAGGATCCAGGTGTCAATTCCCTGAAGCACTACTTCAGGCATCAGTAGAGTCCATGCACTTCGTGTTGCGGTACTTCTGCGTGCGCGCTGGGGCCTACAGGATATTAGGCTAAGTGTACCAGTTTCTTTGGCTCTTCAGTGTAGATACGATCCGAAGAAGAGCAGCACGTATCGCTCAAGTTCATTTAGCAAGGGCGAAGGCGTCACCGAGATGCTCAGCCAACTCAAGTGGCTGTAGTTCCAAGATCGTACGTTGCTAGAAGAGTCAACCAATATACTGCTTCCTTCTACGTATAACCCGAGGAAAGACCATGACGGTAAAAATTAGAGGGATTCGATCTCACGCGAAGGCTTACCGGCAATCATTGCTTCTTGCGAACCATTCGCGACCGAAATAGAAGTGGGGAAAGAGGTAGTGGTACACAAATTACCCTCTGCCCAACACAGTAAGGTGACTTGCAGATTGTAGGTTAGTCGCAGACCATGTCGGTAGTATTGTTTAGGCCAGAATTTCTCCAGAAGATCTCAATAAGACCCCCCTCGTGCTACTTGGCGGGAAAAGATACTGTGAGTCAGTGCTGCAAGCCGACAGTTGCCTCCGCCGCACATGCCACACCGAGGGCCCTCCAGCCTGCGCTACTCGATGCGTGACACACACGGCCGGCGCGCTCCATGCGTCGGCACGCCCCTGCTGGCACTTCTGTCGCCCCCTGTCACCCTGCCGCCTCACGCACAAACTGCCGTTCCGTGCCGGAGCACGCCAATTCCCCGCGAACGGCGCCGTCGCCGTGACGGATACATCGCAGCCAGCTGAAGAACCACGAGAAAACTACACACAGAGAGAGAGTGCAAATATTTCTGACAAATCTCAAAATAGCAATATGCCGGCAGAGGGTCGACACTTGTGTAGCAACAGCTGATGCTCAACTTAAATGTATTAGCCATAAGTAGGCACGAAGATCCACCACCATTCGAGTACGCATTTTGCGACGAAATCACACGAAATAACCGCAAAATGTCTAAGGAGCCACCTCACGTAAAATGATCACATAAATCATTATTTGCAAGCATCCTAAGGGAAATTTGTCTATGAAAGAGGTGCCTGACATAAAAGGCTGAACTTTTTAGTGTTACTCGCCAGTCTCGAACCATTTCGAAGCTAGGTTACTACGAGAAACGGAGAACATCAACGGAAGAGCGGCGCGTTTCGAACGGATTAGTTCAGCCGGCGTAAGAGCGTTATGGAGACGTTCATCGAACTCCAGCAGCGGACACTACCAGAGAGGCGTTCTACATCACGGAGACGCTATGTGATCAAAAGTACCCCGACACCCTTATGTAATGAGAAATTGACCATTAGAGTTACTAGAGGCGAGTCCGCCAGTATAAAAGGAGGCAGGAAGCATTGTATTATCAGTAGATAAGAAGTAATAACAGAATGGGTCGGTCAGCAGAGCTCAGTGACTTTGAACCTGTTCTAGTTATCAGATGCCACCTGAATAACAAATCCATCACTATGGACATTCTAAAACTCCCCAAGGTTATTTTTGTTGACGTGATTTCTATAGCCAACGCTAAGCGACAAGTGAGGTTGTGTGAAAAGCGATGTCACTGGGCAGTGGGTGACTGGAAACGAATGATTTGCAGCGATGAATAACGTTATAACCTATGGCAATCCGATGGAAGGCTTTTAATTTGGCAAATGCCTGGAGAAAGTCATCTACCATCATGTATAGTGCCAACAGTCAAGTACGCAGGTGTCTTTTGTAACAGGAATACGGACACTCTATTGCACTTACGAAAACATAATACGGAAGGATATGAACTAATTTCATAGCATCGTGCACTGCACCCATATAAATTGTGTAAGGATTTTATGATGCTATGGATTTACTCTGGAGTGAACTACCTCTAACAAGGGCAAGGAAAATTCCATCTGTGAATTTAATTTCGCACAAATTGCCTCAATTAACACTTAAACAACGAACAGCAGCAGTCATTTATTGGAATGTGTTCCGGCGTAACGTCAAGCGCCGGCACCTCGGCCAGGAACGTTACACCAGAGGGGGCTGCGAGACGACGTTAGCCAATAGTAACGCTGACTGACCCCTCCCTGGACGACACAGTCACGGGCGGCCTCTACACGAAGAGAACATAAGCGCCGCACCGCCTAGCCGCGCCCCGAGTTGAGTTCGAGCCGACGAACGCTACAGCAGTGACTTAGAAACTGTATTGGTTCACTTTTATTACGAACTTCATATACTGAAGAGCTTGCTAATGTTTGTCTGTCGCCCCTTGCTTGCGACACGTCTTTATCTCACAAAGTATTTTAATCATTTCCTTTTGTAATAAACTCCATTAATACTATTTGCAGGAATTTTTATCTAGCGATCCAAGAAAGCAGCTTTCCTAGGCACTCTATACTAGGCGAGTGGGCAGAAGACAAGAGTTTGTGTTAAGGATACTGATACTGGAAGTAGTTCACGTAAATTACAAGAGTTCACGATGTACGAAGCCTCCCGCTCGTTTAGTATTACTGTATTGTTACAGCTAAAAATGCTCAGGTACGATATATACATACATACATATACATACATATACATACATATACATATATACATACATACATACATATACATATATACATACATATATACATACATATACATACATATACATACATATACATACATATACATACATATACATACATATACATACATATACATACATATACATACATATACATACATATACATACATATACATACATACATACATATACATACATATACATACATACATACATATACATACATATATATATATATATACACTATCCCTTTTATCTTTTCCCCGTATACCATACGATTTTGGCCTTAATCTGCAATTGTGAAAATAAACAATATCTGTTGTCAAAGCCAAAAGTTTCTTTCAAGCAGTAGGGGAACAGTTTGGGGACGCTGTTTGAATGCACACTGATAATGCACCCAGTTATGAATAAATGTGAGGCAATGATTTTTGGATAATAATACTCCTGAAATGGACTAATCTGGGCCCCAGTGTTCAGCATCACCGCATACTCTGGTATGGGTTCCCCAGGAAGACTGGGTTACAATTCCACGACAGACATTCAGACGTCTCGTCGAGTGTTTTCCCCAGCAGAGTTCAAGCCTCTATAAGGGCGAACGATGCACAGACCCCATATTAATGTCCACTAAAAGGTGTCCCGATACTTTTGATCAGAGTGTTAATTAACTCTTCTGGAATCTCAAAAGCCGGCCGTTGTGACTGAGTGCTTCTAGGCGCTTCAGTCCGGAACCGCGCTGCTGCTACGGTCGCAGGTTCGAATCCTGCCTCAGGCATGGCTGTGTGTCATATCCTGAGATGTTAAATCCCATAGTGCTTACAGCCATTTGAATCTCAAAGTGAAGGAAAAAAAAAAACAGAATTTCGAGTTCATTCGGAGTATTAACGACAGCCGTATCCCATCCTCTATTTCAAGCTGGAAAACAAATTTGTTTTAATGGGTTGTTCCCTAGAGTGGCGTCGGACCATGAGCCAACTTCATTTCTTAGAGCCAGGGTGAGTGCAGAATCCGAAGGTTCCAACAGTAGCAACCCCAAGTACTTTATTTCTGGAGAGAGAGAGAGAGAGAGAGAGAGAGAGAGAGAGAGAGAGAGAGTGCCCTTCAGACACTTCCCCGTGCGATACAACACAGCCCGGGCGACATACGATGCCAAGTCCACACTCGTGCCGACACACAGGTAATCACTCAAGGTCATCAAAGAGGGGAGTGAAACTATGCCGCCGATCAAACAGCCAGCCGACGTATAGCGAACTGTTCCAAGTGTCTGGCTCGCCATCGAATGATACATGGTGACACGCACCGGCCAGATAGCTTGTGTCAACAGCGGCATCGTACACAGGGCGGCCAGGCATGTCAGGGACACACACACACACACACACACACACACACACACACACACACACACACACACACACACACACACACACACACACACACGGCTGCCTGTGTGACGTGCGCATGTGCTTCAGAACATCGCCGACTGACCGTTAATGTCCAACGGAAAAGCCGCCCTGTAATAGGTACGACTCGTACTACCCGCTCATATGCAGGGTGAGTCGCCTAAGACGCTACACATTTCGATAATGGATCAAAATATTCTAACATTGTTTCCGGAAAATGATAGGCTGCAGAAGATTACATGGTTGATACATCTCACTCTTCCACCAAGCCAGCTGTTGGTGCAAATATCTATTTCTATTTAGTGTTGACGCCCCGCTTAGAAATGGATTTATTGCGAGTGATGCGCAATTTTCTTTTACGAGTCCTAAGTTTTAATCTGATGACGGCAGTAGCTGGAGCGTTGTAATAAATGAAAACGCATTGGTGTAGATGACATCATTCGTAAAGATTGACAATGATATTAGACTCAATTTACTGCCTTTACTAATAAACAGATTTTTAAAAAATAGCATTCGAAAGATCTTAAATCGAACACAGTGAAAAAACTTATTAACGTTGGCGTCATGTCATCAGTCATTAAATTTTCCTCTTTGTTATGACCGTTCCAGCGTAGAAATTTCCTATATGACTAAAATATCTGTAGCAAGGAAATTATACATACGTTTCACTCTTTGGATTTACCATTGTCTTTCTCTCGATGGAGACGCCAATTACATAATTTCAAAACTGAAAGATTTGCGATCCATTTTACCGCACCAAACGCCTCCAACAATCAGCTACTGCACAGTTTGTATTGACTGGTCTACTGAAGAAATACAGCTATATGTGCAGCAGTGAGCAATGGTCTTCTTTGTTTTACACAATTCTAAATACGGACTGCATAGAGGGCCCTTAGCATTGTTCGCTCTGAGACTGAACTGTACCTGCATTAACTTGCACCGGGAATTCCTGTTGGATTTGAAAGCGGCTGTTACTCACTAACAGTCACCGTCGTATCTGGTTCCTGTGGGTTAGGATACTTTTTCATAATATAGTCGCTGTATTGCGAACTCTTAGCATCAGCTGTGTTAGGCATAGCTATGCTGCTCATTTGAGAATTTCCTGCTTATTGCAAGCGGTCGCCTTGCCACTTCGGCTACCCATGCACGCTCCCCAGACCGACCCGAACTTCCGTATGTCACGCTATCTACAACCGTAAGTCTTAGTGCGGGAAAACGAAGCTGCCACGTTGCTAGCACTAAGGGATGAATAGATTACACTATGGCATAAGGATGAAAACAGCTTGACATATGCAAGTTTGGGACGGTCTGTGGAGAGTGCTTGGGTAGCCTAAGTGGTAAGGCGACCACTTGTGGTAAGAGGAAAATTGGCGTTCCAGTGTTGGTGCAGCACAAATTTTCATCTTTCACCGATTCATAATAAGGCTATGCCTAATACATGTAAAAAAATTCGCTATTCGGCGAATACTTTCCGAAATTACAAGGTGCTTCAAATAGAAACAGCCGATTTAAAAAATCGTAACTATTATGTTATTTAAGATATTTGCCTGAACAACGTACTGTTGGAAAGAGCAAACTCTCGAGTTCTACATGGTCCTTGCTAGACAGTATACTGGCACTGGAAGTGCGGGAATTTTTAAATAAAGGATTACTGAACGATGGATCGGTCGCACTGGACCAAATGATTCAGCCTTACATTACTGGCCTCCGAGGTCACCGGACCTCACTGATGTGATTATTTCTTGTGGGGGGGTTTGTACTTTAAAAGACTGTTTATATGTCTCCAACAACAATGAATGAACTGAGACATTGCATAACAGCAGTTGCGGAAACTGTGCTCTCTGCGCTAACAATCTGAATACCGCACTGACACGTGTCGTGCATCGCAAGGGGGCGTACTGAACACCTATGAAAAAGTATTAAAAAAGTTTCCCGTTCATCAAAAAACAATTCATTGTATATGTTTATTAGTTCACACTGTATTTCGGCAGCTGTTAGATCGGCAAGTAAACTAAGGGTTAGGATACTTTCACGACCACCGTTCTTAACATCTTGTTACGTGGCTGCGAGCGGTGTATTATTCTTTGCAGGCACCTTAGACAGTCAGCGTTGTTGTTACCAACAAATCAGGAAACTTCATTCACGGTGTAGGAATGGGCACATATAAACACGATACTTCCTTTCTGACATTGTCACGTCTCCAAGTCGACCCATCTTATCGCCCTGACATCACAGAACTGACTGACTGACTGACATGGCTTATGTCAGTCATGTACGGCCTGGTACCGGCCCTGCATCATCTACAGCCGTTTTAAAGCGACCACTGTTGTCCGGCGAGCTTATTTGAAGCGTGTCCACTGTAGGAATCAAAATGTTTGTGGCGTGTTCCTTGTATGTAGCCGAAAAATGCCGCTGCAGGGTGTTACAGTCGCAAAATCATTTAATAATCACGTCCCGTGCTGTCTGTCCTAAGCGTTTACCAACGACGGCACAAACTAAGGCCATGTTAGCACTGCAGTACCGTCTGAGGACGGCTCAACACACTACTGCTGTTTTTCGCTGAACGGATGTATTGCTCTAGAAAGCTAACCGTACACCAGACCGTAGCTGTAACTAACTCTGCCACATGACTGGGTCCAGCCACGCTCTAGTGAAACCAGCGCGTGACATCTGCAGTGCAAGTATGGAAAGGGGTCGCGGATAGGCAGCCGCGTCATCTCGCTGAAGAGCAAACAAATGAGTAAGACTGACCTGCAATTTACGACATGAGGAGGGTACTGATGAAGTATCTACCCCGAAGAAAGGGCAAATTACACGCATTAAATAAATCACTGATTATGTGGGTTAATGTTTTATTAGGCAGCTATTCAAGAGGTACTATGAACAATAAAAGCAAAACCAACTTTGCGAAAATTACACAACTTTCATCGTACAGGACTTCTCTTCGATGGTAACAGCAGAGAAACTCAATTTTTTTCATTTTTCCTTCCAATCTATGGGTTTTGGTTTTAAAACGTGTCAATAAACGAGTCATGTAGCGCGAATATAGTTTCCGGAAATGCACGCTACATTAGGCTTTTGCGAAAAATTGAAGCTAAACGAAAGTGCCCGTCAACATTTTATAGTGGTAAGCAGGGTCATTAGCTTATAGTGGTGAAGCTTGTGACGGCACCCCAATTGCAAGAATTCCCGAATGTACACTTCTACCACCACCCGTCCCCGTAAACACGGTACTGCACCTTGGGCAGGTGTTTAGTTCGCTTTTCCAGGTAACATCTTTTCGTTTCGTTCGTAAAGGCTGCCACAGCTGTAAGTCTATCAACTTTAATTCCATCGGCGACTGTAGATTAATTAAGGAAGGATAGGAACACAGCAAATCAGTTGCAAACCCACTTTGTTTTTATTCCTGCATATCCTGATTTCCCCTATAAAGAGCCATCTTGAGTGCTAAAATTCAAGGAAATTACAGAATTAGAATTGATTAACATAAAACAGTAAGTAAAACATCACGTTATCCAATAGTACTGCTTCAGTATAGTCAACATACCATCCGACATTCGAGTTAATTATCATCCAACACACTCGCAGCACTCAAGTAAAAAACTTAAATTTTTAGCCTTAGTGGCTGGATACAGGGCAATTTGTTCTATACGGCATACGTTACGTAAGTGTGACAGATTCGTTTCTACTTCCAGGAACATTCCGACTGATGACTCGGCTACATTTCTCGCATTTGGTGTAACTATGCAGCAGTACACTTGTGCGCAACGTGCCCTAATCGTGAAAACGTTTTATCAGAATGGAGAACGTTACGCAGCAAGTGTCAGGCGACTTCGGGCGATTCTATGGCGTAATGAGGCATCGAATCAATCAACAGTTCGAATAGTTGTGAAAAAGTTCTTTGAGGCGGGTTAATCGGTAAACCCAAGTCCTTGGCGTCGTCGTTCTGCCCCAAGTAAGCAGAAAATTGCGGTGGTTCGTGACAGTGTGGCTGTTAGCCCAATGAAATCAATTCGTCACCGTTTCCAACAATTGAACTTGTCCGTTCTTCAGTAAGGAGAATTCTCCGGTATGCTTTCCATTACTACCCTAATAAAATTCAGTTGACGCAGCGGCTGAAAGTGACGGATCACCAGAAGAGGCGAGTTTGTACACTGGATTCTGAGAGAACAACAACTTTGATTTTGTTTGCAATTTCAGTGATGAAGCACACTTCCACTTAAAAGGTTTTGTGAACAATGGTAATTCTGCCGTATCTGGAGGGTCTAAAAATCCTTACGTGGAACAAGAACCTGAAAGGCATCCACAATGCCGTGAGAATTTGGTGCGGCTTTTGATCGGGGAGCATAATTTTTAAGATTAGACAGAAGAAGCGATGACCGATGACAGGCAATGGAGACCGATACTGTACGAGAAGGGCGTTTTGTGGCCTCATTTGGATGGAATGGATATTAAAGAGTTGTGGTTTCAGCAGGATGGTGCCACCCGCCGTACTTCCCGCGAAACAATTCAGTTGCTACATGAGCGGTTCCCGGATCGCCTCATTTCGCTCAATGCTGATCAACAATGGCCACCAATGTCCTGCGACATAGCTCCTTACGATCTTTTTCTTTGAGGTCATCTTCAGTCAATGGTGTGTGGCAATAAACCCCGAAATTTCCTAGATTTGAAAGAGGAAAAATCGACGCACTGTCAGCGAAATGGATGTGGAAACTTTACGTGCAGTCATAGTGAACTTCACGGACAGAGTTCTTGCATACCAGCGCAGCAGGGAACATCGTACACCTCACATTTTTCATGCATGAAATGGGAAGATTAGATGAACATGTTTATGTATTTTGTTTGTGTGTTTTGTAAAAATAGACTTTAATATACCAAAACCAGCGCTCCTTTTGAATCATCATGTATTATTTACATCGTAAGTGAAATTTCTTAAATTTCCGTGCCTTTATTTTTGATACACTATATCTAATAATTTTATTTTTATTATTTCTATCAGTATTTTTTTCTCTAGGTACACGTGCATACGAGGTGGAATCCAAAATTTTCAGGACTGGTGCTGCCTTCTGGAAAGTAGGAGTAGTAGATCTTTGCACCGCTACGTGGCGAGACCTGCATATCTGATGAGTCAGTGTGTGGAGTAGCATTTAGCTGGGAGGACGTGTTGCGTGTCCACAGTCATTTCCGTAATACTCTGTGTTTGGTGTGTGGCGATTTACGGATCCGCGAACAGAACAGCGCGTGTGTATCAAATTCTGTGCGAATCTCGGGAAAAGTGCTACGGAGACTCTTGCAATAATTCAACAAGTGTTTAGGGGACAGAGCATGAGCCGCACGCGTGTGTGAGTGGCATGCACGATTCAGGGCCGGCCGTACAGAAGTCGAAGATCATGCTCTCACTGGAAGGCCCGTTAGCCGCACAACGCCAGAAATTGTTGCCAAACTTCAACAATTGATTCGTGCGGATCGACGTCGAACCATTCATTCGAGACCTTGCGGATGAAGTGGGACATGTCAACGAATGTTGACTGATGAATTGGGCATGCATCGTGTCGCCGCAAAATTTGTGCAAATGACCTTGACTGCCGATCAGAAGGCATGTTGAAGTGTGCACGGACCTTCGTCAGACCGCATTTGATGATCCAACCTTCTCGTCACGGGTGAGAGCCGGCTTTACGGTTATGACCCAGAGACAAAGCGACTATCGACCCAGTGGAAGAGCCCGGGCTCTCCAAGACCCAAAAAAGCGAGACAGGTGAAAAGCAAAGTTAAGAGCGTGATCACAGTTTTCTTTGTTACCAAGGGAATTGTGCACAAATAATTCGTCCCATCCAACCAAACAGTGAATTCCGCATACTACTGTGATATTTTGCGATGGCTCCGTGAAGACGTCCGGCCCGAACTTTGGCGTCAAGGGAACTGGCCGCTGTATCACGACAACGCGCCCTGCTACACGTCCTTGCTCACCAGGACCTTTTTGGCAGAAAACAATATGACTGTTGCACCCCACCCACCGTACTCGCCAGATTTGGCACCTTGCGACTTCGCGCTATTCCCAAAACTGAAACTCAAGTTGAAAGGCCGTCGGTTCGACACTCTAGAGAGGATTCAAGAAGCATTGCTGGCGGTGATAAACACCCTCAAAGAACAAGAGTTCCAGGAAACGTTTGACCAGAGGCAGAAGCGCTAGGCCCGGTGTATACGTGCGGATGGGAAGTACTTCGAGGGTAATAGTGACCATTAGTCCAAAGGTGTCCGCCCCCGGTAGCTGAACGGAGCCGGCACGGTAACTCAGCGTGTTCGGTCAGAGTGTTAGCTGCCCTCTGTAATAAAAAAAATAAAAAATAAAAAACTGAGTCAATGGATCAACAACGAACTGAAACGGGTGTCTTGCGACGTCCGCCCCGAGCAGATAAAACGAACAAAATGAGATAAAAAAGGGGGGGGGGCAGCGCGACGGACTGTCAATTCTAAGGTCCCGCGTTCGAGCCAGGCTGGGTCGGAGATTTTCTCCGCTCAGGGACTAGGTGGTGACCTAATCATCATTTCATCCCCATTGACGCGCAAGTCGCCGAAGTGGCGTCAAATCGAAAGACTTGCACCAGGCGAGCGGTCTAACCGACGGGAGGCCCTCGTCACACGACACTATTTAGTCCAAAGGTTTTCAACAGACGGCAGCACCAGTCCCGAAAATTTTGGATAGCACCTCGTAGACCAATGAAACTTACTCTGTACTCAGTTTTATAGCTCTGGATAGTGTCCCGCTTTATATGCACTAATAAATTTTAAAGTTATCAAGAACAAGACTATTTTAAAGCAAAACTAAGTATATTATATGTGAACATGCCGCCATTTTCAAACGTATGGCACATAGTTCTACGTAAATACGTTTCCGTTAAATTACGTTCACACAAATGGGTTCCACTGTAATGGTGGCAATGTACCATGCTTTTTTGTTATACAGCCAAGCAATCGATAACGATTTAAAAAGCCGGAACTGGTTTGGAAGGAAGTAGTCTAAATACATACAGCCTAAGTGGAAAATTACCGCACTCATTCCCTTTTTGTTTTTGTAATGCAAATAAGCGGCGCTTGGAGCGTTTCGAAGCGCCCCCTTCCGTACAAACAGCGCCCTCGGCAGTACAGGGGAAGGCCTGCCCCTAGCCACGCGCCGCAGCGTGTAATGAGGGGTACGTGTGTGCACGGTATGGAGTGCTGTCCGCCGCGGCCACGCGCCATACCCGGCGCTCTGTGCAGACTGCAGCGTCCTTGGCGTGCCCGCTGACAGAAGGCCTGGTCAGCTGCTGACTGCTGACTCACCCGCTGCAGCCCGTCCTGGAAGGAGGAAGCGGGACCTCAGCCGCCCATACAGGGGCCAGCGGCCGCCTCCAAACACAGGCAGTGCGCCGCTCGTCTGCTGCACCGCGCCTGCCACCTGCATAGCGGAGCCTAGCCGTCGGCACACGGGCCGTGCATCCGAACGTTGAACGTTGAGTTTGCCGAGTTTCTGACGTCATAGCGTGGAATAGCACGCTCGGGAGTCTTTCCGAACGTGCAGAGCAATATCTGATATGTCAGATATTCTGAGCGTGCGTCTGAGCGTTGACAAATGAGATGGCACAACGCCACAAGCACGCCATGTCCCTTCAGTACAGAGTTGTTTCGCCGTGTTGCAGCTGCGGTCCAAATGACGCCAACGTCCACGTATCGTCTCATGCGCCAGAGTTTACACCTCTATCCATACAAAATTCAAACGCGGCAACCCCTCAGCGCCGCTACCATTGCTGCACGAGAGACATTCGCTAACGATATAGTGCACAGGATTGATGACTGCGATATGCATGTGGGCAGCATTTGGTTTACTGACTAAGCTTATTTTTACCTGGACGGCTTCGTCAATAAACAGAACTGGCGCATATGGGGAACCGAAAAGCCCCATGTTGCAGTACTTTTTGCATCCTCAAAAAGTACTGGTCTGGGCCGCCATTTCTTCCAAAGGAATCATTGGCCCATTTTTCAGATCCGAAACGATTACTGCATCACGCTATCTGGACATTCTTGGTGAATTTGTGGCGGTACAAACTGCCTTAGACGACACTGCGAACACCTCGTGGTTTATGCAAGATGGTGGCCGGCCACATCGCACGGCCTACGTCTTTAATTTCCTGAATGAATATTTCGATGATCGTGTGATTACTTTGGGCTATTCGAAACATACAGGAGGCGGCGTGGATTGGCCTCCCTATTCGCCAGACATGAACCCCTGTGACTTCTTTCTGTGGGGACACTTGAAAGACCAGGTGTACCGCCAGAATCCAGAAACAATTGAACAGCTGAAGCAGTACATCTCATCTGCATGTGAAGCCATTCCGCCAGACACGTTGTCAAAGGTTTCGGGTAATTTCATTCAGAGACTACGCCATATTATTGCTACGCATGGTGGATATGTGGAAAATATCGTACTATAGTTTCCCAGACCGCAGCGCCATCTGTTGTTGAAAATTGTAACTACTGTGATTTCGAAAGTTTGTCCGCCTGAAAATGTACTGTTGTCCCAAGCATATTGCAACAAACGGTGTATTTCTATCGCTGCTCGTTTAGTTTTTATTGCCGTTTCAAATATACCGGTCATTTTTGAAACACCCTGTATATAAGCTTGTTTCTGAGCACCAGTAAATTGAGAATCACTGGAAAACCCGTTGTTAACTGTGTGATTCGTTCCAATAAAATAATCAGAAACATATTCGTGGCAAAAGAATTACTGTAACTTGCGTATTATGAGAGTAGGCTATTTGAAAGCAGCGACACACTGAAGATCCACCCAAAACGTATTGTTCTTGGTACAATTTGTTATAATTAAGTTTCAATTAGTAACATATCTACGTTTAAAGTTTTCGGCAACGGGTAACATAATATGATTAGTTCTGTAGGGTGTGATGTTGGTTTAGCGTAATGAGTAGCGTCACTGTCCTATGAAGAGTTGTTTTTTTGGGGCAGTGGTTCGCGTCTTGACCCAATTTTTTTCCCCCCAACATTCGCGTTTTTATTAGGTTCTGATACTTTATTATTAGTTTAATATTAGCATACACTATAATATCTGACGTTATGTAAATATAAGTTCACTTTTTGAGGGGGTGACTGTTCAATTGGCTTTATCTACAGGACAGCTTGCGCTACTTGTTTAAAGATATTTTGCTCCTTTTTCTTTCACGCTTCGTAATTCACGTGTTGCAAGATTCTGCTACTGCGTAGAAACAGTGATCAAGTAAGACTGACGTTGGGGTTTTACTAAAATGGGGAATGGGGAAATAATGTTTATCTTATGCGGAGAAGTATTCCAAATTTGTAATGCACTGTTTGTAATGTCCTTATTGATTGGACATGGTACTTTCCTTTTCGTGGACGATGGAGGAAATGTGCGTTTTAATAGAGCTAGCGTCGGAATTTTATGCACGCAGGTTGAGCAAACAGTGTGATTATGAACTAGAAGCATCCCTCAACTGCCGCTGGAGTGCGTTGCGATCGCGTGTACCTCGTTGGGGCCCACGTACCTTATGCACAAGTCGCATCGTTCCTGAGCGTTCAGCAGCACGTTGAACTTGGCACGCTCAACGTTAACGTTCGACAGCACAGTCCGTGTGCCGACGGCTTAACCGAACGGCACCAGCTCAGTGAGTGAGGAGTGTTCGAGGTGTGTGCAGCTTCGCTGTGCAGCCCTTCAACGCGTTGGCTATAATGCCGCCGAAAGCCAGGCAAAGCTGCTAAGAAGTTTCCGTCGAACATCGACAATATCCTACCACTGAGCACGCCGATCCCGTGGACACCATCGGTGAAATATCTTCGAGTTACGTTGGACCAACGACTACTTTGGAAGCATCGCGTCGACGACATCCACAAGGAGACAACCTACATCCTGGGTGCCCTCTGTCCGCTCATCAATGAACATCGGCTCTCTCCATTGAATGTGGGCTCCACAACAAGCC